>NC_142807.1:32500-157467 GCF_049724085.1 Artemia sp. Qi Xiang Cuo | reverse complement strand
TTTTCATCGTATTTTGCATATTTTCGTTGGAAAACACACTGAAAGCCATATTAAGAGCTATTTTTGTGAATTTTTCACTGACGATTCCATTTTTTTAGCCAAGTCTTGACCTCCCTAATTGAAGGATATGAATTAGATTCATGGGAACGTATTTTCATCGTATTTTGCGTATTTTCGTTTGAAAAAAAACACTGAAAAGACATTATCATATATATATTTACGTGTTTAACACATTGAAGTACATTCGTGTCTCAAAGCTTTGGTCACCATAAATGCATGAATCGATCATACTCCATGGGTACGTTGATTCATAGGAGATCGGGAAGAATCGTATGAAAAAACACTGAATTGCCGTAAAATTTGCAATAGTCTGTGAGTTTTTCATTGACAATTCCATTTTTTTAGCCAAGCTTTGACATCCCTAATTGAAGGATATGAATTAGAACCAAGGGAACGTCTTTTCATCGTATTTTGCGTATTTTTGTTGGAAAACACACTGAAAAGCCATCATAAAAGCTAAATTGTAGAGATTTTAACGAAAATTGAATTTTTTTAGCACCGTTATGAACTCCCTTATTTATGGTTGCGAATTGGACCAATATAAACGTTTTGTCACATTTCTTATCATGGTTTCGTATGAAAACACACTGAAAAGCACTATTAAGAGCTTTTTTTTGAGTTTTTCCCTGACCATTCAATTTTCGTAGCCAAGCTTTGACCTCCCTCATAGATGGATAAGAATTAGAACCATGGAAGCGTATTTTCATCGTATTTTACATATTTTTGTTGGAAAACACACTAAAAGCCATATTAAGAGCTATTTTCGTGAGTTTTTCACTGACAATTCCATTTGTTTATCCAAGCCTTGACCTCCCTAATTGAAGGATATGAAGTAGATCTATGTGAACGTCTTTTAATAGTATTTTTAATATTTTCGTTGGAAAAAAAACTTAAAATTCATATTAAGAGCTATATTTGTGAGTTTTTAACTGAAAATTCCTTTTTTTTGCCAAGCCTTGACCTCCCTAATTGAGGGACACGAATTAGAATCATGGGAACGCATTTTCATCGTATTTTGCATATTTTCGTTTTAAAAGACACTGAAAATCCATATAAAGAGCTATATTTGTGAGGTTTTAACTTACAATTCCAGTTTTTTAGCCAATACTTAACCTTCCGAATTTAATGATACTATATAGATCGAATGGTATGCATTTTCATCTTATTTTGGGTATTTTTGTAGTTAATCACAGTGAAAAGCCATACAAAAAGATACTATATTGAGATGTTCATTATCAATTGCATTTTTTCAGCAAAGACTTAGCAATGATCACAGAACGATATGTACTAGAATCATGGGACCGTCTTTTCCTCTTATTTTGCCTATTTTCATTGGAAAACACACTGAAATCCAGATTAAGAGCTATTTTTTGTGAGTTTTTCACTGACAATTCTATTGTTTTCGCCAACCCTTGACCTCCCTAATTGAAGGATATGAATGAGAACCATGGGGACGTGTCTTCATCGTATTTTGCGTATTTTCGTTGGAAAATACACTGAAAGCCATATTAAGAGCTATATTTGTGAGTTTTTCACTGACAATTGAATTTTTTATCCAAGCCTTGACCTCGCTAATTGTAGGATATGAAATAGATTCAAGGGAACGTATTATCATCGTATTTTCGATATTTTAGTTGGAAAACACTCAGAAAATCCGTCTTCAGTTATCTATTTGAGTGTATTTCAATGACAAGTCCATTTTATTAGACAAGCGTAGACCACCCGAAGTGAAGGATATGAATTAGATCCATGGGTACTTATTTTCATCGTATTTTGGGGATTTTTGTAGGAAAATACACTGAAAAGTCATCTTCAGATACATATTTTTGAGTTTTTCAATGTCAAATCCATTTTTTTTAGCCTATATTTGAAATTAATCCTGGAATACAACGAATTACAACCATGGGACCATATTTTCATGGTATTTTGCATATTTTCGTTGAAAACACACTGAAAAGTCATATTAAGAGCTATACTTGTGAGTTTTTCACTGACAATTGAATTTTTTTAGCCAAGCATTGACCTCCCTAATTGAAGGATACGAATTAGAATCATGGTAGCATATTTTCATCATATTTTGCGTATTTTCGTTGGAAAAAACACTGAAATCCATATTAAGAGCTATTTTTGTGAGTTTTTCACTGACAATTCCATTTGTTGAGCCAAGCCTTGACCTCCCTAATTGACAGTCTTGACCTCCCTAATTGACGGATATAAATTAGATTCATGGGAACGTATTTTCATCGTATTTTGCGTATTTTCGTTGGAAAAAACACTGAAAAGACATTTTAAGTGGTATATGTTTTAGGTTTTCACATACAATTCCATTTGTTTAGCCACTCCTTGGCCTCCCTAATTGTTGGAAAATATTTAGAACAAAATAACCATATATTAATCGTCGATTGCGTATTTTCGTAGGAAAAGACACTGAAAATCCACATTAAGAGCTATATTTATGAGGTTTTCACTGACAATTCTATTTGTTTAGCCAAGCCTTGACCACAATACTGGAAAGACATGTTTGTATTCATCGGGGACGCTGTTACAACTGTTTTTGCGCTATTTTGTTTGAATAAACATTGAAAAGCCATAAAAAGATATCTTATTTAGTGTTTTCCACAGTCTCTTCCATTTTTTAGACCATACTTGAAGTACCTCATTGAAGGTTATGAACTATAACCATGGGAACGTCATTTAATCGTATTTTACGTTTTTTTGTTTGAAAATACTATGAAAAGCCATATTAAGTGCTATATCCTTGAGTTTTTCACTGACAATTCCATTTGTTTAGCCAATCTTTCGAAACCCTCATTGACGGATCTGAATTAGATCCCTGGGAACATATTTTCATCTTCGTTTGGGAAATTTCTTTGATTTACACAAAGAAAAGCCCTATTAAGAGCTATATTTGTGAGTTTTTCACTGACAATTCGAAATTTTTATCCAAGCCTTGAACTCGCCAATTGAATGATATGAGCTTGATTCATGGAAATGCATTTTCATTGGATTGTCCATATTTTTGTTGTAATAAACACTGAAAACCCATGTTAATAGCTATATATTTGAGTTTTTACCTGACAATTCTATTTTTTTTAGCCATGCCTTGACCTCGCTAATGGAAGAATATGAACTAGCATCATGGGATAGTTTTGACTTCGGTTTTGTCGTTTGCATTATTTTATATACTATGACAATCCATATCATGGAATATTTTTTGTTTTATTTTACTGTGACTACCTTTGGTTTAGACAATCTTTGACCTCACTAATTAAAGGATCCGCTTTTAAACCCAAGAGAAGAATGTTTTGCGTCTTTTTTGTAATTTCGTTGTAAAACACACTGAAAAGACATATTAAGAGCTATACTTTTGAATTTTTCACTGGAAGTTCGATTTGTTTTGCAAAGCCTTGACCTTCCTAATTGAAGGATATGAATTAGAACAATGGGAACGTATTTTTATCGTATTTTGTATATTTTCTTTGAAAAACACACTGAAAAGCCACATTAAGAGATATATTTGTGAGTTTTTTAATGAGAATTCCATTTTTTTTAGCCAAGCCTTTACCTTCCTAATTGAAGAATATGAATTAGAATCCTGGAAACGTATTTTTATCGTATTTTGCGTATTTTTGTTGAAAAACACACAGAAAAGCCATATTAATAGCTATATGATCTTGATATACTCTTACAATTAAATTTGAGTATACAAGCGTTGACCTCCCTAATTGAAGGATATGAATTAGATCCCTGGGAACGTATGTCCATCATATTGCTCGTATTTTCGTTGGAAAATACACTCAAAAACCATCATAAGTGCTATATGTGAGTGTTTTTTACTGAGATTTCCATTATTTGCTACAAGCTATGAACCCCCTCAATGAAGAATACGAATAAAAACCATGGAGACATCTTTTTAGAGTATTTTACGTATTTTCGTTGGAAAATACACTGAAAGCCATATCAAGAGCTATATTTGTGAGTTTTTCACTGACAATTGGATTTTTTTAGCCAAGTCTGGACCTCCCTAATTGAAGGATATGAATTAGAATCATGGGAACGTATTTTCATCGTATTTGGCATATTTTCGTTGGAAAACACACTGAAAGCCATATCAAGAGCTATTTTTGTGAGTTTTTCACTGACAATTGAATTTTTTTAGCCAAGCCTTGACCTCCCTAATTGAAGGATATGAATTAGAACCATGGGACCGTTTTTTCATCGTATTTTGCATATTTTCGTTGGAAAATACACTGTATTAAGAGCTATATTTGTGAGTTTTTCACTGACAATTCCATTTTTTTAGCCAGGAGTTCAACTCGCTAATTGAACAATAAAAGTTAGATTCATGGAAATGTATTTTCATTGGATTTTCGAAATTTTCGTTGTAAAAAACACTTAAAAGCTCTATTCATAACTATATTTGTGAGTTTTTCACTGAAAATTCAATTATATCGCGAAGCTTTGGCATCCCTAATTGAAAGATTTGAATTTTAACCAGGGGAAGCTATTTTCATCGTAATTTGCATAGTTTAGTATGAAAACACACGGAAAAGCCAGATTAAGGGCTATAATTGTGAGTTTTTAACTGACAATTCCACATTTCTTGCCAAGCATTGACCTCCCTAATTGAAGGATACGAATTATAATCTTGGGAACGTATTTTTATCGTATTTTGCATATTTTCGTTTTAAAAAACACTGAAAAGCCATATTAACAGCTATATTTTTGAGTTTTTTACTAAAGATTCCATTTTTTTAGCCAATCTTTGTACATGCTAATTGAAGGATAGGAAATAGAACCATGGGAACATATTTTTATCGTATTTTGCGTATTTTTTTTGGGAAAATAAAGTGAAAAGCCATATTAAGAGCTATATTTGTGAGTTTTTCACTGACAATTGCATTTTTTTAGCCAAGCCTTGACCTCCCTAACTGAAGGATATGAATTAGAACCATGGGAACGTCTTTTCATCGTATTTCGCGAATGTTTGGTAGAACAAAACCTTAGAATCAGTTAGAAGATCTATATTTGTTAGTTTTTCACAGACTGGTCCATTTTTTAGCCTTGCCTTCACCTCGCTAAACGAGGAAAAAGAACTAGAACCATAGGAACGCATTTTTATCGTATTTTGCGATATTTCGTAGGTTATCCCACTGACATTCCGTATTAAGTGCTATTTTTTTGAGATTTACAATTATAAATCCATTTGCTGATACAAGCATGGGAATCCATACTTGAAGGTAAAGAATGAAATCAATGGGAAAGCTTATTCTTCGTATTTTGCGTATATTTGTTGGAAAATACACTGTCAATACATATTAAGAGCTATATATGCTTGTTTTTCAATGTCAAAACCCTATTTTAACGCAAAACTTTGACCTCCCTAATTGAAGGATATGAATTATAATCATGGGAACGTATTTTTTTCGTATTTTAAATATTTTCGTTGGAAAACACACTGAAAGCCATATTAAGAGCTATTTTTGTGAGTTTTTCACTGACAATTGAATTTTTTTAGCCAAGCCTTGACCTCTCTAATTGAAGGACACGAATTAGAATCCTGGGAACGCATTTTTACCGTATTTTACATATTTTCGTTTTAAAATACACTGAAAAGCCATATAAAGAGCTATATTTGTGAGTTTTTCACTGACAATTCTACTTTTTTTAGCCAAGCCTTGACCTCCCTAATTGATGCATATGAATTAGAATCATGGGAACGTATTTTTATCGTATCTTGCATATTTTCGTTGGAAAACACATTGAAAAGCCATCTTAAGATCTATATTGGTCAATTTTTTAGTAACAATTCCATTATTTTCTCCAAGCTTTGACCTCCCTAATTGAAGAATACGAATTAGAACCATGGGACCATATTTTCATCGTATTTTGCGTATTTTTGTTGGAAAATACTCTTAAAGCCATATTAAGAGCTATTTTGTGAGTTTTTCAGTGACTATTCATTTTGTTGCTCCAAGCTTTCACCTTCATAATAGATTGATATGAATAAGAACCATTTAAACGTATTTTCATCGTATTTTGCGTAGTCTTGATGGAAAAAACACAGAAAAGCCAGCTTTAGTTCTGTCTTTTAGAGAAATGTTCATACATCTCCATTTGTTCAGACAATCTTTAACCTCACTAACTGAAGGATATGAATTAGAACCATGGGAACGTCATTTCATCGTATTTTGCGTATTTTCATTGGAAAACACACTGAAAGCCATATTAAGAGCTATATTTGTCAGTTTTTCACAGACAATTCCATTTTTTTATCCAAGCCTTGACCTCCCTAACTGAAGGATATGAACTAGAATCATGGGAACGTATTTTCATCGTATTTTGCGTATTTTAGTTGTATAACACATTGAAAAGACATATTAAGAGCTATATTTGTGATTTTTTAACTGACGATTCCATTTTTTTAGCCAAGCCTTGGTCTCCCTATTTGAAGGATATGAATTAGAATCATGGGAACGTATTTTCATCGTATTTTGCATATTTTCGTTTTAAAACACACTGAAAAGCCATATTAAGAGCTATATTAGTATGTTGTTCACTGAGATTTCCATATGTTTAGCCAAGCTTTTACCCCCCTAATTGAAGGATATGAATTAGAACCATGGGAACTTATTTTTATCGTATTTTGTATATTTTCATTGGAAAACACACTGAAAGCCATATTAAGAGCTATATTTGTGAGTTTTTCACTGAAAATTGAATTTATTTAGCCAAGCCTTGACCTCTCTAATTGAAGGACACGAATTTGAATCATGGGAACGCATTTTTATCGTATTTTACATATTTTCGTTTTAAAAAACACTGAAAAGTCATATTAAGAGCTATATTTGTGAGTTTTTCACAGACAATTCCCATTTTTTTCGCCAAGTTTTGTCCTCCCTAATTGAAGGAAACGTCCTAGATCTATGGTAGCTTTGTGTCATCTGATTTGCGTTTTTTCGTTGGAAAATACACTGAAAAGCCATATTAAGTGATCAAATTGAGTACTTGATAAGGAGACTTCCATTTTCTTAGATACGCTTCGTCCTCCCTCCGTGGCGGATATGAATTAGAACCATGGGAACGTCTTTTCATCGTATTTCGCGTATTTTCGTTGGAAAACACACTGAAAGCCATATTAGGAGCTATTTTTGTGAGTTTTTCACTGACAATTGAATTTTTTTACCCAAGCCTTGACCTCTCTAATTGAAGGATATGAATTAGAATCATGGGAACGTATTTACATCGTATTTTGAGTATTTTTGTTGGAAAATACACTTATAGCCATATCATTTGATATATTCGTCATTTTTACACCGTCATTTCCATTTTCTGCGCAAAGCTTTAACCGCACGTATTGATTTATTTATCTTATAACCCTTTGTAAGTTATGACTTCTGTTTGGCCGTATTTTCGTGTTAAAATAAACTGAAAAGCCGTATTATTTGAATAACATGTTTTTGAGACACTTTCAATTCCATTTGCTTAAAAAAGCTGAGTCATACCCAAGTGAGGGATTAGTACAATAACCCAGTCAACGATTTTTCATAGTATTTTGCGTAATTTCATATTAAAACACGCCGAAAAGCCAAATTAAGAGCTGTATTTGTGAGTTTTTCACTTACAATTGAATTCTTTTATCCAAGCCTTGACCTTAATAATTTAAGTATCTGAACTATATCCATGGGAGTGTATTTTCATCGTATTTTCGTTGGAAAACAAACTGAAAAGCCATATTAAGAGCTATATTTGTGAGTTTTTCACTGACAATTCCATATTTTCTAGCCAAGCCTTGACCTCCCTAATTAAAAGATATGAATTAGATCCGTGGGACCATATTTTAATCTTATTTTGGGTATTTTTGTTGGAAAACACAATAAAAATCGGTATTAATAGCTATATTTGAGAGATATACAATGACAATACCATTTTTTTTAGCAAATCTATGACCAAACAAAAGGAAGGATATGAGTTAGAACCATGGGAACGTATTTTTATCGTATTTTGCGTATTTTTGTTGGAAAATACACTGAAAAGCTATGTTAAGAGCTATATTTGTGAGTTTTTCACTGATAATTCCATTTTTTTAGCCAAGTCTTGACCTCCCTAATTAAAGGATATGAACTAGATTCCTAGGAACGTATTTTCATCATATTTTGCATATTTTCGTTGGAAAACCCACTGAAAAGCTATATTAAGAGCTTTATTTTTCAGTTTTTAACTGACAATTCCATTTGTTTAGCCAAGCCTTGACCTCCCTGTTTGAAGGATATGAATTAGAATCAAGGGAACGTATTTTTATCGTATTTTGCGTATTTTTGTTGGAAAAAACACTAAAAAGTCATATTAAGTGACACATTTGTGAGTTTTTAACTGACAATCCCCTTTTTTTAGCCAATCCTTATCCTCTCTATTTGAAGGATATTAATTAGAACCTTGGGACCGTAATTTCATCGTATTTCGCGTTTTTTCGTTTGAAAATACACTGAAAAGCCATATTAAGAGCTATATTTGTTAGTTTTTCACTGACAATTCCTTTTTTTTAGACAAGTCTTTACCTACCTAATTGAAGGATATGAATTAGTATCATGGGAATTTATTTTCATCATATTTTGGGTATTTTCGTAGGGAAAAAAGCTTAAAATCAATACAATGAGATTTTTTTGTTAGTTTTTTACCGTCAATTACATTTTTTTAGTCCATCCATTGCATAGCTAATTTAAGTATACGGAATAGAACCAAGGGAGCGCATTTTCTCCTTAATTCACATATTTTCGTTTGTGAACCATCTGAAAAGCCACAGTAATATATGTATTGGTGAGTTTTTCAGAGACTGTTCCATTTTTTTAAGCTTAGCATTGACGTCCTTATTTGAGAGATAAGAGTGAGAATTATGAATACATATTTTTATCGTATTCTGCATATTTCCGTCGGAAAACACACTAAAAAGCCATATTAAGAGCTATATTTGTGAGTTTTTCACTGACAATTCCATTTTTTTAGCCAAGCCTTGAACTCCCTAATTGAAGGATATGAATTAGAACCATGGGAACGTATTTTCATCGTATTTTGCGTATTTTTTTTTGAAAATACTCTGAAATCCATATCAATAGATTAAATTTTTAGTTTTCACATGGAAATTGCATTTGTTTAGCCAATTTTTCACCTTCCTAATTGAAGGATATGAAGTAGAACAACTGGAAATTTTTTTCATCGTATTTGAGGAATTTTAGTTGGAAAACACACTGAAAAGCTATGTTAAGAGCTATATTTGTAAGTTTTTCACTGGCAATTCCATTTTTTAGCCAAGTCTTGATCTCCCTAATTGAAGGATATGAATTAGAACCCTGGTAACTTATTTTCATCGTATTTTGAATATCTTCGTTTGAAAACTCACCGAAACGCCATTCTATAGCTATATTTGTGAGTTTTTTACTGACGATTTAATTTTTTAGCCAAGCCTTAACCACGGTGATTGAATGATATGAACTTGAATCATGGGAACATGTTTCCATCATATTTTGCATATTTTCCTTGGAAAACACACTGAAAAGCCATATTAAGAGCTATATTTGTGAGTTTTTCATTGAAATTTCCATTTTTTAGCCAAGCTTTGACCTCCCTAATTGAATGACACGAATTATAATCATGGGAACGCCTTTTCATCGTATTTTGCATATTTTCGTTTTAAAACACACTGAAAAGCCATATAAAGAGCTATATTTGTGAGTTTTTCACTGACAATTCCATTTTTTATAGCCAAGCCTTGACCTCCTTAATTGATGGATATGAATTAGAATCATGGGGACATATGTTCATCGTATTTTGCGTATTTTCGTTGTAAAAAACACTTAAAAGTCATATTAAGAGCTATATTTGTGAGTTTTTCACTAACACTTTCCTTTTTTAGCCAAGCCTTCACCTCCCTAATTGAAGGATATGAATTAAAACCTTGGGAACGTATTTTCATCGTATTTTGCATATTTTCGTTTTAAAACACACTGAAAAGCCATATTAAGAGCTATACTTGTGAGTTTATCACTGACAATTCCATTTTTTTAGCCAAGCCTTGACCTCCCTAATTGATGGATACGAGTTTGAATCATGGGAACGTATTTTCATCGTATTTTGCATATTTTTTTTGAATATAACACTAAAAATTCTCAGAAAGAGCTTCCTTTGGGTTTTATTTAGTGTATATTCAATTTTTTTGCCAAACCTTTAACTACCTAATAGGAGGATATGAATTTGAACCGTGGGTAGGTATTTTCATCGTATTTTGCATATATTAGTTGGAAAAAACACTGAAAAGCAATTTTAAGTTATATATCATTGATTATTTATCATAAAATTCAATTTTTTAGCCAAGCTTTGACCTCGCTTAGTTAATTATATTACTTAGAACCATAGAAAAGTATTTGCATTGTATTTTGCGTTTTTTCGTAGAAAAATATACTGAAAAGCTATGTTACGAGCTATATCTGTGAGTTTTCACTGACAATTCCATTTTTTTAGCCAAGCCTTTACCTCGCTAATTGACGGATAAGATCTAGAATCATGGGAACGTATTTTCATCGTATTTTGCGTATTTTCGTTTCAAAACACACTGAAAAAACATATAAAGAGCTATATTTGTGAGTTTTTTTACTGACAATTCCATTTTTTTATCCAAGCCTTGAACGTATTTTTATCGTATTGTGGGAAAAAACAAGGACAAGCCATATTAATAGAAATTATTGTATTTCGTTTAATGTACATTCCTTTTTTTTCGCCAAGCCGTTACCTCCCTGCGTGTATGGTATGAATTAAAGCCTTGGGACCGTATATTAATGGTTTTTTGGGTATTTTCGTTGGAAAACACACAGAAAAGCAATCCGAAGTGCCTTAATTGTGTGTTTTTCACTGACAATTCCCTTTTCTTCGCCAAGCTTTGTACTTCCTAATTGAAGGATTTGAATTAGTATCATGGGTACGTATTTTCAGCGTATTTTGTGTATTTTCGTTTGAAAACACCCTGAAAGGCCATATTAAGTGATAAATTTGTTTATTTTTCACTAACAATAACATTTTCTTAGAAACGCTTTGTACTCCCTCATTCACTTATCTGAAGTATAACCATGGGAACGTATTTTCATCGTATTTTGCGTGTTTTTGTTGGAAAAAACACTGAAAAGCTATATTAAAAGCTATTTTTTTGAGTTTTTCAGTGTCAATTCCATTTTTTTTAGCCAAGTATTTACCTTGGTAATTGAAGTCTATGAATTAGAATCATGGGAACGTTTTTTCTTCCTATTTTTCATATTTTCGTTGGAAAACACACTGAAAGGACATATTAAGAGCTATATTTGTGATTTTTTTACCGATAATTCCATTTTTTTAGCCAAGCCTTGGCCTCCCTAATTGAAGGATATGAATTAGAATCATTGGAACGTATTTTCATCATATTTTGCGTTTTTTATTTGGATAACAAAATGAAAAGCCATAATAATAGCTATATTTTTGAATTGTCCACTGACAATTCCACTTTTTTAGCCAAGCCTTCACCTTCTTATTTGAAAGATACGAACTAGAACCCAGGGAACGTATTTTAATCGTATTTTGGATATTTTCGTTGGAAAACACACTGAAAAGCTATGTTAAGAACTGTATTTCTGAGTTTTTCACTGATAATTCCATTTTTTTTAGCCAAGTCTTGACCTCCCTAATTAAAGGATATGAACTAGATTCCTAGAAGCGTATTTTCATCATATTTTGCATATTTTTATTGGAAAACCCACTGAAAAGATATGTTAAGAGCTGTATTTGTGAGGTTTTCACTGATGATTCCATTTTTGTAGCCAGACCTCGGTATCCCTAAGTGAAGTATATTAATTATAACAAGTGGAAACTTTGTCCCTCGTATTTTTCTTTTTTCGTAGTAAAACAAACGTAAAAGGTATATTAATTGATATATTTGTGAGATTATCACTGACAATTCCATTTGTTTAGCAAATCCTTCACCTTTCTTCTTAAGAGATAGAAATTATAATCGTGGGAACTCATTTTAATCTTATTTTTCGTTTTTTCGTTTGAAAAAACTATTAAATTCAATTTTAAGATATTATTTAGTTTGTTTTTCACATTATTTTCCATTTTTTTTTTAGCCAACCCCAGTAATCCCGTAGTGAAGGTTTCTTATTTGTTCCATGGAAACGTATTTTTTTCGTATTTTGCGTTTTCCCGTTTGAAAAAACACTGAAAGGCCGGTTTAAAAGATTTGTTTGTGAGTTGGCCACTGAAATTTCAATTTTTTTAGCCACGCTCTGAAGTCCCGAATTGTTGGGAATGAATAAGTACCATGTAAAATAATTTTCATAGTATTTTGCGTATTTTTTGTATGAAAAAAAACTGAAAAGCACTCTTTTGAGATATATTTGTTAGTTTTTCACTGACAATTGCATTTTCTTAGCCAAGCCTTGACCTCCCTAATTGAAGGATATGAATTAGAATCATGGGAACGTATTTTCATCGTATTTTGCGTATTTTCGTTGTAAAACACACTGAAAGCCATATCTAGAGCTATTTTTTGAGATTCTCACTGTCAATTCAATTTTTTTAGTAACGCCTTGACCTCCCTAAGTGAAGGATATGAATTAGAACCATGGGAACGTCTTTTCATCTTATTTTGCGTTTTTTCGTTTGAAAATCAATTGAAAAGCATTATTAAGATCTATTTTCTTGTGTTGTTCATTTAGACTTCAATTTTTTTAGCCTTTCTTTGGCATCCATCCATGAAGTATAATCATTAGAACCTGGGAAACGTATGTTCATTGTATTTTTTGAATATTTTCGTTGGAAAAAAAAATGAAAAGCCATATTATATGATATGTTTGTGTGATTTTACATTAAAATTACATTTTTTTTAGCTAAGCCTTGACTTTGTATATATAGAGTTACCAACTAGAATCAAGGGACCGTTTTTTAATCGTATTTTGGATATTTTAGTTGGAAAACACACTGAAAAGCTATGTTAAGAGCTGTATTTGTGAGTTTTTCACTGATAATTCCATTTTTGTAGCCATGCCTTGACCTCCCTATTTGATTGATATTAATTAGAACCATGGGAAATTATTTTCATCGTATTTTGCATATTTTTGATTTAAAACACACTGAAAAGCCATATTAAGTGCTATATTTTTGAATTTTTAACTTAAAATTTAATTTTTCTAGCCAAACATTGACCTCCCTAGTTGTAGGAAAAGAAATAGAATTATGGGAACGTATTTTAATCGTATTTTGCACATGGTTATTTGAAAAAACACTGAGAAGAAATATTATAGCCGCCAGTTTGAGATTTTCATTGATAATTACATTATTACGGCCAATTATTTATCGCGATATATGAAAGATATAAATCAGAAAAAAGGCACAATATTTCCATAGGATTTTTTGCTTATGTTTGATTTAAAATAAACTTAAATTCTATATTAATAGCTATATTTGTGATTTTTTTACTGACAATTCCCTTTTTTTTAGCCATGCATTCACCTCGCTATTGGTAATACTTGAATTGTATACGCATGCAAGTGTATCCTATGGTTAGTGGGTTTTTTCGTTATAAAACAAAATGGAAATAAATTATAAGTGCTACATTTGTTAATTATTCACTGGCTATTCAATATTTTAATCCAATTGTTGACATCGTTATCTACAAAATGTTAACTATATCACTTTAATCATATTTAAATCGTATTTCTAATATTTTTGTTGGTAAACCCGATGAAAGCCATACTATGTGCTCTTTTTGTGAATTTTTCACCGACAAATCCATTTTTTTTAGCCAATTCTTTACCTTCCTATTTGAAGGATACGAATTTGAATCTTGGGAAAGTATTTTCATCATATTGTGCATATATTTATTGGAAAACACTCTTAAAGCCATATCAAGATCCTTATTTTTGAGTTTTTCACAGAAAATTTAATTTTTCTAGCCAAGCACTGACCTCCCTAGTTGAAAAAAAAGAATTAGATTTATAGGAACGTTTTTTCATCGTATTTTGGACATTTTCGTTGTAAAAACCAATGAAAAGAAATATTAAGGGATGTATTTGTGAGGTTTTAACTGACAATTGCATTTGTTTAGCCTGGCTTTCACCTCGCTAATTGAATCATATGAAGTAGAACCATGGGGGCTTATTTTCATCGTTTTTTGCATCATTAGGTTGGAAATTAAACAAAATATACACACTATCAGATATGTGTGTGAATTTTTTCCCTATAATTTCATTTTTTTATCCACTCCATGTCTTCCCTAATTGAAGTATACGAATGTGATCAACGAGAACGCGTTTCAATCTTTATGTGCATATTGCTGTCAGAAAAAACACTTAAAAGCCATAATAAGTCCTATATGTGTGTCTTTATCACTTACATATTTATTTCTATATCCTATCATTAACCTTGTTATTTGAAGGATGCGAGGTAGAATCATGGGAACGTCTGTTCATCGTATTTTGCATATTTCCGTTGGAAAACACACCGAAAGCCATATGAAGAGCTATTTTTGTGAGTTTTTCACTGAAAATTTAATTTTTCTAGACAAGCCCTGACCTCCCTAATTGATGGAAAAGAAATAAAATCAAGGGAACGTTTTTCCATCGTATTTTGGGCATTTTCGCTTTAAAAATCACTGAAAAGCCATATTAAGAGCTATTTTTGTTAGTTTTTCGCTGACAATTCGAATTTTTTAGCCAAGCCTTGACCTCCCTAATTTAACGATACGAATTAGAATCATGGGAACGTGTTTTCATCGTATTTTTCATATTTTAGTTGGAAAAAACACTTAATAGACCTAGTAATAGATTTATTTGTGTGTTATTCACTAACAATTCCATTTTTTGGCCAAGTATTGGACTCGCGAAATGAAGTATACTAGTTTGAACCATGGTAACGTATTTTCATCGTATTTTGCATTATGTCGTAGGAAAACACACTGTATATAAATCTAAAGTTAATTATGCTTCATTTTTTCTCTATGAATTCCATTTTTTTAGCCAATCATTTTCATAGGTAATTTAAGGATATAAATTTGAGTAATGGGAACGTATTTTTATCTTATTTTGGATATTTTCTTTAAAAAAAACACACAAAATGGATTTTACGAGCTCTTTATTTGAGATTTACAAATTACAATTAATTTGTTTAGCAACGCTCAGGAAACACACTTTGAAGTTACTAAAGTAAAACGATAAGAAATATGATTAAGATTCATGGGAACGTATTTTCATCGTATTTTGCATATTTTCGTTGTAAAATACACTGAAAAGCCATATTAAGAGCTATATTTGTGATTTTTTAACTGAAAATTCCATTTTTTAGCCAAGACTTGACCTCCCTAATTGAAAGATATGAATTAGATCAATGTAAGCGAATTTTAGTCATTTTGTTATAATTTTTTTTGGAAAACACACGTAAAAGCCACGTTAAGAGATACATTATTCATTTTAACTATGACAGGTACATTTCTGTGGCCAGACACAGATCTCCCTTTTAGAGATAAAATAGATTGAATCTTGGGAAGATATTTATATCATAATTTGCTTATTTTCGTTGGATAAATCAATAAAAAGACATTTTAATTGCTTTATTTTTTATTTTTTCAAAGTCAATTGCATTTTTTCTGCCATGGAATGGACTACCTAATGATATGATATGATCGTTATCCGTATAAGCGTAATTTTTACTTTTTATTGCATATTTTCTTTAGAAAACAGACTGAAAGGCCATATCAACAGCTACATTTGTGAGTTTTTCTCTGAAAATTCCTTGTACTATACAAGGCATTACATCTCTCACGAAACGATAATAACTAGAACCGTGGGAACGTATTTCAATCATATGTTGCGTATTTTTGATGGAAAACACACATAAAAGACAGATTAAGAGCTTTATTTGTGATTTTTTCGGTGACAATTGATTTTTTTTAGCCAAGCCTTGACCTCGCTTATTAAAGAATTTCAAGTAGATCCACTTTAACATAATTAAATCGTATTTTGCATATTTTCTATGTAAAACACTCGTATCTTATTAATTAAGAGCTATATTTGTGAGTTTTTAATTGACAATTCAATTTTTTTAGCCAAGAATTCTTCTCGATAATTAAAGTGAATGAAATTTATCCATGGGAACGTATTTTCATCTTAAGGTGGACATTTCTGTCAGAAAAAACACTAAATAGCCATATTAAGTCCAATATGTGTTAGTTTATCAATGGACCGTCCATTTTTTGATCCTAGCCTTGACCTTTCTATTTAAAAAATGCGAGATAGAATCATGGAGATGTATTTTTATCATTTTGCTGTTAATTACGTTGGAAAACACACTGAAAAGCCGCGTTAAATGATTTATGTTTGAGTTTTTTTCTGACTATTCGAATTTTTTAGCCAAGCCTTGACCTTCCTAATTTAATTATATTAATTAGAACCTTTGAAACGTATTTTCATCGTTTTTTTCTTATTTTCGTTTTAAAAAACACTGAAAAGCCATATTAAGAGCTATATTAGTCAGTTTATACCTGGAAATTCTATTTTTTTAGCCAAGCCTTAACCTCCCTAACTGAAGTATATGAATTATAATAATGGGAGCTTATTTTAATCATATTTTGCTTATTATTGTTTGAAAACACACAAAAAAGCCATACTAAGAGCTATATTTGTGAGTTTTTCACTTACAATTACATTTTTTTAGCAAATCCTTTACCTCCCTAATTGAAGTAAATGAAATAGAATAATGGGAACTTATTTTCATCATTTTTTGCTCATTGTCTTTGAAAAAACGCAGAAAAGCCATATTAAGAGCTATATTTGTGTGTTTTTCACTGACAAATCAATTTTTTTAGCCAAGCCTTGACCTACCTGATTGAAGGACACGGGTTAGAACCATGGGAATGTATCTTCATCGTATTTTGCGTATTGTAGTTATATAACACACAAAAAATCCTTTTTAAGTGCTATATTTGTTTGTGTTTCACTGACTATGCCTTTGTGTTCTACAAGCTTTGTCCTCCCTAATTGTTGGATATGAACTAGATTGATAAGAAATATGATTGAGATTCATGGGAGCGTATTTTCATTGATTTTGCATATTTTCTTTGTAAAACACACTTAAAATCCTTATTAAGAGCTTTACGTGTTGGTTTATCAATTACACTTCTATTTTTTTAGCCTAGAAGGGGCATCCCTACCTGATAGATATTAACCTGAACACCAAATTTATATTTTTATCGTAAATCGCATTACGTCGTTGGAAAACTGGATGAATCGCCACACTATGATCTACACTATCCAGATGATACTAACAATTCCATTTTTTTAGCTAATCATTTACATCGCTAATTAAAGGACCTAGACTTGAATCTTTTTAAAGTATTTTCAGAATAGTTTTCATTTATTCGTTGTAAAACCCTATTTAATGAATTAATTTGTTCTTTTTTGTTTTTATTTATTATTTCTTTTATATTTTTTTAGCAAAGCCCTGCTCTTGTTGCGGGAAGGAATGGACTTAGAATAATTGGAATGTTGTTTAATGGTAGGTTTCACATTTTCGTTGGAAAAAAAAATGAAAATAACTACTAATAGCTATATATGTTAATTTTTCATCAAAATTTACATTTAATGGTCAAGCCATGACCAGACTCAATGAAGAATACAAGTTAGGTTTCTGGGACCTAAATTTAATTAGATTTTGCAAATTTTTTTTTGAAAAAACTCTGAAAAACTGTATCCAGAGCATTATTTGTGATTTTTTCACTAGCATATCTATGTTATGTGGATACCTTGAACTCCCTAAAAGAAATATACGAGTTTGATTCATGGGACTGTATTATCTTTTTAAAACTAACTGAAACTAAGTAGTATAGCTATGTCTGTGAGTATATCACTGACAATTCCATTATTTTTAGCCGAACATTGACCTCCCTAATAGAGCGATAAAAATTTGAATAATGGGAACCTATTTTCATCATATTTTGCAATTTTTTGTTGAAAAACACACTGAAAATACATATTAAGTGCTTCATGTGTGAATTTATTACTGACAATTCCATTTGTCTAGCAAAGCCTTCAACTCCCTAATTAAAGAAAATAAAATTGAATCATGGAAATGTATTTTCATCGTATTTTGCTCAGTATGGTTGGAATACACAAAGAAAAGCCATATTAAGAGCTATATGTGTGAGTTTTTCACTGACAATTCCATTTTTTTGGCTAATCCTTAACCTACCTAATTGAAGTAAAAGAATGTAAATATTAGGAACGTAATTTAATTAGATTGTCCTCATTGCTGTTGGAATAAAATCTTAAAAGATCTATTCAGTGATATATGTTTTAGTTTTAAAATTAAAGTTCAATTTTTAGCTCAAGCCTTGACCTTATTATTTGAACGAAAAAAGATTGACTGTGGGGTCTGCATTTTCATAGTATGGTGCACATTTTCAATATATAAAAAAATTAATCGCAACTCTATTTGACTTATGTTTTAGTTTTCCATTAACGTTTCTATGTAATAGGTAAACCTTTGACAACGTCAATAAACTATAAGAGTTACAATAATTTGAATGTTTGTTCTTCTTAAACCATACAGATATCAAACGGAAAAAGTTACCTCAGTCATATTAACTATAGCAGGTTCATTTCCGTGTATGGGGACAGATATCCCTTATAGAGATAAGCGAGATTTATACATGGGACGATATCTCCATAGTAATTTGCGTATTTTCGATGTATTACTACATGACCAGACACTCTAAGTGCTATATTTGTGAATATTTCTCCGGTAATTACATTTTTTTAGCCAATCCCTCAGCCTGCAATTGAAAAGATGCGAATTGAAACCGAGGAACCATATTTTTGTCATATTTTGCGTATTTTCGTTGGTCAATACAATGAAAATCCATAAAATGTGCTATATTTGTCAGTTTTTCATTAACAATTCCATTTTTTTAGCCAAGTCTTGACCTCCCTAGTTTAATGAAATTAGCTAGATTTAAGGGATCGTGTTTTAATCGTATATGCAAATTTTAGTTGAAAAAACATCGGATAGATCATAATAAGTGCTACTGTAGACATTTTAACAATGACAGTTCACTTTCTTTGGACAGACACAGATCTAGCTTTGTTAGATAAACTAGATTAAATATTGAGACCACTTGTTTAAAATTAATCGCAAATTTTTGATGGTTAACTAGAAGAAAATCCATACTAGGTGACGCATTTGTGAATTTTTCTCCGACAATACCATTTGTCTAGCCAAGCCTTGACCTTCCTCCTTAAATGAAATGAAATTGAATCCGGGGAAGCTGGTTTTATCGATAGTTGTCATTTTTGTCGGTAACCAAACTTAATATCCATTAAAACAGCTATATTTTTCAATTTTTTAGTAAGAATTCCTTTTTCTTAACCACGCCCTGACCCCCCACCTTGAACCACATGAATTAGATCAAAATAAACATATTTTAATATGATTGAGGGCATGTCTGTTGAAAGAAGAAATGAAAAACCGTATCCAGAACGTTATTATAATGTTTTTCTCTAAAAAAGCCAATTTTTTAGAAAAAGATTGATAACCATAATGGAAGGAAATGAGTAAGATCGCTATGAACGAATATTCACCGTCTTGCGCACATTGTCTCTGAAAAAAACACTGAAAAGCCATATTAAGAGCTATATTTGTGAGTTTTTCAATTATAGTTACATTGCGGTGGACTGGCATTAATCTCCCTATTAGAGATATGCGAAATTGATTCATATGACCGTAATTTCATTGAATTTGCGTATTTTTTTTGGAAAAAACACTTAAAAACTGTATCAAGAGCTATATTTTTGAATTTATTACTGACAATTCCATTTTTTTAGCCAATAATTCATATTCCTAATAGAATTATATTAATTAGAATCAATGGGAACGTATTTTCATCGTATTTTACGTATTTTCGTTGGAAAATACACTGACTTAAGAGCTATATTTGTGAGTTTTTCACTGACAATTCCATTTGTTTAGCCAATCCTTCATCTCCATTATTGAAGAATATTAGTGTGATCCACGTGACTGTTTTGATTCCTGTTAGTGCAATATTTCGATGGTCAAAACTATTTAATGCAGCATGATGTTCTTCATTGTTGTGTTTTCCACTTTCTAGTCCATGTCGTTTGAAAAGGAATGAACTTCTTCCTGGTGATGAATGAATTATATTAATGTGACAGTATTATTATCGTTGTGTGGATATTATCGATTGTAACCAAAAAGAAATGACAAAATTAGTGAAATAATTTTGTTTATTTTTCAAACATGTTCATTTTTTTAGCCCAGCCTTGACAAAGCTACGAGTCATAAATGCCCTGGATCAAATGGAGCGTATTTTCATCGTATTTTGCATATTTTCGTTAGTAAAATAAATGAATAGTAATATTAAGATAATTATTTTTGAGTTTTTCTCTGACGATTCTATTTTTTTAGCCAATCCTTAATCTCTCTAATTAAAGGAAATTAATTAGAATAATGGGAACTTATATTAATCATTTATTGCTCATTTTTGTTTAAAAAAACACTGAAAAAGCCCTAGTAAGAGCTATATTTTTGTGTTTTTCACTGTCTATTCCATTTTTTTAGCCACGCCTTGACCTCCCTAATTGAAGGAAATGAATTTGAATACTAGGACCGTATTTTCATCGGTTTTTGGTTATTTTTGTTGGAAAATACACATAAAAGCCATAGTAAGTGCTATACTTGTGAGTATTTTACTGATAATTCCATTTTTCCAGCCTAGCCTAAACCTCCCTAATTAAAGTAAAAGAGTTTGAATCCTGGGAAAGTATTTTCATCGTATATTGGTCATTTTCTTTGGAAACCAAAGTTAAAAGCCATACTAAGTGCTATATTTGTGATTTTTTTCCTGACAATTCCATTTTTCTAGCCAAGCCTTACCCGTGTTACGTGAATGAAACTAGTGTGAACCTGGTGAACTTGGTTTCGTCGTATAGTGGATTTTTTCGTGTGAAAACAAACTAAAATGCCCCTCAAAGTGCTATAATTTCCGGTTTATCACTGTAACTGCCATTTATTTTAGCAACTCACAGACATCCCAACTTGAAAGGTAAGAGTATAAATCTTGTATCCGGATTTTCACAGCATATTTCTTAGCTTCGGCGAAACAATCACGGAAAAATCATATTAAGTCAAACCTTTTCCTTTTTACCACTGAAAATTCCATTTTCTATGCAAAGAATTGAACTCCGTAATTGAAGTATACGAATTAGAATCAATGGGAACGTATTTTCATCGTATTTTGCTTATTTTGGTTGGAAAATACACTGAAAAGCAAGACTAAGAGCTATATGTGTGAGTTTTTCACCGATAATTATATTTTTTTAGCCAAGCCTTGACCTCGCTAACTGAAGTAAATGAAATTTAACCATGGAAACGTATTTTCATCATTTTTTGCTTATTGTCGTTTAAAAACAGTCAGACAATTCATAGTAAGAGCTATATGTGTGAGTTTATCCCTGTCAATTCTATTTGTTTAGCTACGCCTTAACCTCCCTAGTTGAAGTATATGACTTAGAATCATGGGAACTTATAGTCACAGTATTTCGCTTATTGTAGTTGGAAAACAAACATAACTGCCGCACTAACTGCTACATTTGTCAGTTTATCAATTACAGTTCAATTTCTTCGTTCAGGTACTGATCTTCCTAATAGAGAGATAAGAGATTGAATCTTGGGCCGATATTTATCGAATAATTCACAATTTTTTTTTGAATAAATCGCAGAAAAGACATCCTAAGTGCTACATTTTAGAATTTCTTTCTGATAATTCCCTTTCTCTATCAAAGCCTTGACCTCCCTAATTGAAGGAAATTAAATAGAATCATGGAAACTTGTTTTAATCATTTTTTTCTCATTTTGGTTTGAAAACACAGTGAAAAGCCATATTAAGAGCTATATTTGTCTATTTTTTACTGACAATTCCATTTTTATAGCCAATCCTTGCCCTCCCTAATTAAAGTAAATGATATATAATAATGGGAGCATATTTACATCATATATTTCATCTTTTGTTTTATAACAAATCAAAACAGCAGTTTTCATTACTTTATTTTAATGAATTTTTCTAAATATTCCATTTTTTTAGCCACGGCATGACCACCCTACTTTCAAGAAATGGCTGAGATCATCGGGAGAGCTTTTTAACCGTATATTAAGTCTCTTCTTCGAAAAAAACAGAAAACAACTACGGCGTGTGCTGCCTAATCCAGTTTTTTAATTACAACTCAATTTTTTTGGCAAGGCACAGCTCTTCCTTATAGAAAGAAACTAAATTGATTCTTGTGAAGGTATTTATAGAATCAATTGAATATGGTCTAGTGTTTAATATAAGAACATCAGTATTCATTGCTTCTTTTGAAAGAATTTTTATGTCAATTCCATTTTTCTTAGCCAAGGCATGACCAACCTAATTACAAGAAAATGATGAGAATAACTAGAAAGCTTATTAACCTCAAAGTGCATATTATCTTTGGAGAACACATAGAAACAAAAGATCGAGTGATATATTTGTGAGTTTTTCACTGAGAATTCCATTTTTTTTAGCCAAGCCTTAACCTCCCTAATTGAAGAAAATGAATTAGAATCATGGGAACTTATTTTCATCATTTTGTGCTTATTGTCAATGGAAAAAACACAGAAAAGCCATATTAAGAGCTATACTTATGAGTTTTTCACTGAGAATTCCATTTGTTTAGCCAAGCATTGACCTCCCTAATAAAAGTAAAAGAAGTAGAATAATGGGAGAGTATTTTCATCGTATATTGCTTATTATGGATGTAAAACACAAACAAAAGCCATATTACGAGATATATATGTCAGTTTTTTACTGAGAATTACATTTTTTTAGCCAATCATTGACCTCCCTAATTGAAGTATATGAATGTGAATACTAGAAACGTATATTCATCGTATTTTGGACATTGTAGTCGGAAAACAAACTGAAAAGCCATATTAAATGCTATATTTGTCTGTTTTTAACTGACAATTCCATTTTTTTAGCCAAGCATCCACCTCCCTAATTGAAAGATATGAATTAGAATCAATGGGAACGTATTTTCATCGTATTTTGCGTATTTTCGTTGGAAAAAACACTGAAAAGCCATATTAAGAGCTATACTTGTGAGTTTTTCACTGAGAATTCCATTTGTTTAGCCAAGCCTTCACCTCCCTAATTAAAAGAAAGGAAATTGAATAGTGGGAATTTATTTTCATCGTATTTTGGTCATTTTGGTTGGAAAAAACAATGAAATGACATATTAAGAGCTATATGTATGAATTTTTTACTGACAATTTCATTTTTTTAGCCAAGCCTTGACCTCCCTAATTGAAGTATATGAATTAGAACCATGGGAACGTATTTTATTCATTTATTTGTTATTTTCGTTTGATAACACACAGAAAAGCCATATTAAGTGCTATATGTGTGAGTTTATCACTGACAATTAAATTTTTCTAGCCAAGCCTTGACCTCTCTAATTGAAGGATATGAATGTTAATCATGGTATCGTATATTCCCCATATTTTGCTTATTTTCGTTGGAAACCAATCAGAAAAGACATCATATGTGCTATACGTGTGAATTTTTACCTGAGAATTCCATTTTTATAGCCAATGCTTGACCTTGCTAAGTGAATGATACTAATGTGATCCTTGTGAACGGAGAGACGTCGATTATTTGTTTTTGTCGTTGGAAGACTATATAAATTCCATTTCATGATAAAGGTGCGTGAGTTTTTTACCGTCATTTCCATTTTTTTTAGCAACTCCTTGACCACCTTACTAGAAGGGACAGTACTTGATCCTTAGTTACGTATTTTGATCATTATTTGCAAAATTACGTAGGAAAACTCACTGACAAGACCTCTTATAGCTCTCGTTTTCTATTTTTCACTGAAAATTCTAATTTTTTAGCCAAGCCTTTTCCTCGCTACTTGATGCATACGAAATTGAACAAAGTGACCATATTTTCAGCTTCTTTAGGACCTTTCCGTTGAAAAAAGAAATTAAAAGACGTATCCAGTACGTTATAATAATATTTTTCTCTGAAAAATACAAGTCTTTAGCAAAGGCTCAACCTCTCTAATGGCAAGAAATTAGTTCGATCACTAGTAAAGCATTTTCACAGTCTTGTGCATATTTTCTTTGAATAACAAACTGAAAGGGCATTTTATGTAATATCTTTGACAGTTTTTCAATTACAATTCCATTTTTTAGCAGGGGATGTACATCCCGTCGAGAGAGAATCGAGAGTTAATCATGGAAATATATTATCTTAGTCTTGCTTAGATTATAGATTGAAATATCTATAACATGATGTCTTAATTACTTCTAGTTAGAATTTTACTATAAAAAGCCCATTTTTTTAGCCAAGCTTTTTACATACTGCTTCCATGATCAGCATGAGAGCAATGTAACCGATTTTTCCCCGTCTCTTTCTTATTTTCCTTAAAAAAAACACTGAAAAGCAGTAATATGTTCTATATTTCAAAGTTTTTCACTGATAATTTAATTTGTCTAGCCAATCCTTACACTCCCTAATTAAATGAAATGACATAGAATCATGGGAACGTATATTCATCATTTTTTGCTCATTTTATTTGTAAAAAACACTGAAAAGCCATATTAAGTGCTATATTTGTGTATTTTTCACTGATAATTCTATTTTTTTATCCAAGCCTTGACCTCCCTAATTGAAGGAAATGAGTTTGAATTCTGTGTGATTATTTTCATCGTTTTTTGCTCATTGTATTTGGAAAACAAAGATAAAAGCCATAGTAAGAGATATATGTGTGAGTTTTTCACAGAGAATTTCATTTTTTTTGCCAAGCCTTTACCTCCCTAATAAAATTATATGAATTAGAACAATGGGAACGTATTTTCATCGTATTTCGCTTATTTTAGTTGGAAAATACACTGAAAAGCCATAATCAGAAATATATTTGTAAGTTTTTCACTGATAATTATATTTTACTAGCCAATCGTTAACCTCCCTAATTGAATGAAAAAAAATATAATACTGGCGACGTATTTTAATCGTTTTGTCCTCATTTTCGATTAAAAACAATCTTAAAAGCCACATTAAGTGCAACATTTTTTATTTTTACAATTACAAGTCCTTTTTTTTAGACTGTTCTTTACATCCCAAATTGAAGATAATGTAATATATTCCTGTTAGACAAGTTTCATCATTTTTTGCATAAAGTAGGTGGAAAACACATTTAGAATAACTTTTAATTACCGTAGTTGTGAATGTTTTACATATATTTCCATTGTTTTATCCACGCCTTGACCTCGCTACTGTAAGGAAACTAAATTAAATCATAGAACCGTGTAACAACAGTATTGCGCGCATATTCGTTGTAAAACACACTGAAAAGGCAAATTAAGTGATATATTTGTGAGTTTATCGCTGAAAATTCCATTTATTATGCAAAGCATTCACCTCCGTAAATTAAGTATATGAATTAGAATCAATGGGAACGTATTTTCATCGTATTTCGCGAATTTTTGTTGTTAAAAAAATTTAAAAACCATATTAAGTACTATATATGTAAATTTTACAATTATAGGTCCATTTATTGATACAAGCCTTGACCTCCCTAATATTAAGATTAGTAATTTAATATTTGGTGTAAATTTTAAAAATATTTTACACCTTTTATTTGAAAAAAGAAATTAAAAGACGTATTCAGATATTTAATATAAAATTTTATAATGAAAATCATATGACTTTAGACTAGGACCTACAACACTAATTTCAGGAACTGAGTTAAAACCCTACGAAAGTTGTTTCTTAGTCTATTTCATATTATCTTAGTAAATAACATTGAAAATCTATTATAAGAGCTCTATTTGTGTGTTTTTCATTAAGAATTCAATTTTTTTTGTAAGTGCTTGTACTCCCTACGGTAAGGGAATGACTTTGATTAATTTGTGTGTATTTTTATCGTATTTTGCATAAGTTCGAGTTTTATAGAATAGACAATAGCTCGTACTATTTATCTTTGAGAATAGTCCACTTACTATACCATTTTTTAAGCACCATCTTGTAAGCCATCGTGTACTTATATCACTGCTATCACTGGCACCCTGTTATCAACGGATTTGATGCATAGTTTAGTTGGAAAACACAATGACAAGCCGTAGTAAGAGCTATATTTGTGAGTGCTTCACTAATAATCCCATTGTTTTAGCCAAGCCTTGCACTGCCTAATTCAAGTATATTAGTTAGAATAAGGTTAACTTATTTTAACTGGATTTTCTGAATTATAGATTAAAAACACTGAAAATACATATTAAGGGCTTTTTTTTTAAAATATTAACGGACAATTACCATCTCTTTTCAAGGCATTGACCCCCCTATTTGAAAGATGAGAATTTTAACCATGGACACGTATTTTTATTGTATTTTTCTTATTTTCGTTGGAAAACACACTGAAAAGCCATATTAAAAGCTATATTTGTGATTTTTTCACTGAAAATTTCATTTTTTAGCCAAGCCTTTACCTCCCTAATTGAAGGATATGGATTAGAGTCAATGGAACGTATTTTCATCGTATTTTGCATATTTTATTTTTAAAAAAAACTGAAAATAAAGATTAAGAAATTTATTTATGATCTGATCAATTAATAGTCCTTTTTTTACCCCATCATTTAACTAATTCATTGTAATAAACAAATTTTACTCATTTAAAAAAATTTTTTTATGATTTTTCATATTTTATATTGAAAACACACTTAAAATCCGTATTAAGAGTTATTTTTGAGTGTTTTTCAATTTAATTTAAATTTTTTTTTAGCACAGGATTCAAATTGCAAAAATAAGGAAAGGAAAGTTAATCATTTTATAGTTTTTTAGTATTTTTTTTCAAATTTTCGATTTTTAACAATAAGAAAAGACGGACTATGATCTTCATGAAATATTTTTAATATGTCTATTCCAGCTTTTAGACAGGCACTGAACTCGCAAATTTAAGGATAATAACTCTAATAAAGGAAAAATACTATCATAGTTTTTTGATTAAATTCTTATCACTACAAAATGAGAATAAATTATATATTATTTATTTTAAAATAACTCCCTGTCATTTACATTTTTATAGCAATGACTTGAACTCCCTCAGTGGAGGATACTAATTATATTCATTGTAACGAAATTCAATATGTTGTTTCAATTTTTTTTAGGAAAACTACATGAAAATCATTTTTTTACGCTATTTATTTTGGTTTTCCATTTTAGAGTACTTTTTCAATGACAAGTTTCCACATAGCTAATAGAAGAATATGAATTAGATTAATGGAACGTATTTTCATTGTAGATTTCGCATTTTCGTTGGAAACAAAAAAAAAAAGTAGGATTCAGTACTTTATTTTTAAGTTTTTTTCTGACAATTCCATTTTTTTAGCCAAGGTATGACCACCCTAACTGCAAGAAACGACTTAGATCCACGGGACAGTTTTTTCATCGTATTTTGCGTATTTCCGTTGAAAAATACACTGAAAAGCCAAATGAAGCGCTATCTTTGTTTGTTTTTCACTGACAATTCCATTTTTTTAGGCAAGGTTTGACCTCTCTGATTGAAAGAAACGAATTATAACAATTGTAACTTATTTTAATTGTCTTGTTGGTATTTTCGTTAGAAAAAAAAATAAAAAGACCTTTAAAGTGCTATATTTTTGAGTTTTTCTATGTCAATTACTATTATTTTATACACGGCTTGACCACTATATTTGAAGTATATTAACTAGAACCATTAGAACGTATTTTCATCGGCTTTTGGACATTTTTGTCGGGAAACAAATAAAAAAGATCTACTAAGAGCTATACTTATTAGTTTTTCACTGGTAATTCTATTTTTTTAATCAAAACTACCCCACGCTCAGAGAAGTAAATGAAATAGAAACAATGTAACTTTAGTTAATAATGTTTTTCATATTAAATAATTACAACAATCATACCCTAACTATTTAGTGATATATTTTTGGATTTTTCACAGACAATTCAATATTTAAATCCAAGCATTGAAATCCCTATTTGAAGGAAACTAACTTGATCATTGGGAACGTAGTTTCATCGTTTTGCGGTTCATTTCTATGTACAACAATATGAAAAGCCATTTTTTGTTACACGAGCGTGAGTTTTTTAGCGTCTATTATATTTTTTTTTAGCAACGCCTTATCCACCTACATAGAAAGGACAGAACTAGATTCAAGGTAACGTATTTTCTCAGTATTTTGCAGAATTTCTTCGGAAATCTCACTGAAAAGACGTAATCAGAACTTTATTTGTGAGTTTTTCACTGAAAATTCCATTTTTTTTTCAAAGCCTAGACAAACATTATTGACGTAGATGTATTAGTATCAGGGGTAAGTTTTTACATAGTATTTTGCGAATTTTTTTAGGATAACACTATGAAAAGCCATAATAAGTGCTATAATTGTGAATTTTTCTCTGAATTTTCCATTTTTTTAGCCAATATTTGACATCCCTAATTGAGGGGAAAGAATGAGAACCTTGGGAATGTATTTTCATCATATTTTGCGTATTTTTGTTGGAAAACACACTGAAAAGCCATATTAAGAGCTATATTTGTGAGTTTTTTACTTAAATTTATATTTTTTTATCTAAGCCATGACCGCCATAAATGAATGATCGGAAATAGAACCGTGGGAACGTATTTTCATCGTATTTTGCATATTTTCGTTCGTTATGGCTCTGAATTTCACTTCTCTACTTATATAGAATACATATATAATTGTACCTAATATCCATTTACTCAAGTTTGTGCAATGATAATCAATATATTGACTGGTAGTATTTCCACACATTGGTGCTTGTATTGATGAAGATATAACAAAAAGGTTTTAAATTTACTTAGAAACCTGTCCTACCGCATAGTAACACCAGCCAGAAATGTCTCCACCGTTAAACTGCTAAAGAGGGAAAGATTAGTGGCTATGGGTCTGATCTTACCTTTGTAGGAATAAATACTACTAACACCTCATTAGTGAAGCATCAGTGACTAACGACAGATTCACAATTAATTTTAACGACAGTTTCATTAACCAAGTTGATTCCCTTGATATTCGATCAAATTATTTGCCATGACGTAAAGGTTGCCGTACACTTTACGGATTTGGAATAAGCAATAAAATCACCATCAATTCAATTGGGGTATCGTATTGTTCTAAAACTCAATTTTTAGATTCATGCTTACTATTGGGCCAAATCAAGAGCTGCTTGATAATTTTACAGGGTAAATGTATATTTCATGAATGTTACGCTTTACATTCTATTAATCTGACAGACTACCATTTTACTAGGCTTATGCTTTAGGCTATGTTTGAGAGAGGAAAGTTTTTTAAGTAAGTAATATGATTGAAATTTCAAAAGTAATGGAAATAAATAGCAAGTTGAAAAAACCAGTAGCCTACATTTTCTAAATAACATATGTGAAATAAATATATACCTTATTTTCCTCTGGAATACGTTCAAATTTCACAAGAAAATAAAATTGTAATATTTAAAGCATTGAATACCCTTAGGGGTTATCAAAATCCATATAGCGCCTCTGTTTATACAAAATATAGAATGATACTTTCTGAGGCAAGACAGTCTCCATTGGCACCAGAAATTAAGGAGACAAGTCTGATTGTACTGACAGGTGACGTCCTGTTTGTCTGAACGCCGAAAAGCTGGAATAATTGTACAAACGACCCCGGCCTGTTCTATTTCCAAGAAAAAAGACTTTCAAAAAATGCAAAAAAAGATTCTTTTATCAAAATAATGGATTAAGACAAGCGTGTACTCAACGGCACCTGCAGGATAAGTCTTAAAATGGGTTCAGTCCTATAGAAGAGACATTCTTATCGAAAATATTCCATCTCAATCACCCAAATATTCAACGTACAAATATTCTTTTAAAAAATCATATAAAACCAATCATAGTTGATCAGACATTATATTAAATGGTCAGGTTTTTGCAAAATTTTATTACAGTCCAATATTTTAATTTTTGAACAGAAAAATGCAAATCAAAATATAAATATCGAAAAAATATAGAAATATCTAAACCGAAAATAGATCCGTGCTAACTAAAAAGTGAACATAGATTAATTTGACAACAGTTTTTCCTAAAAAAGAGTAAACAGCTAAATTTAAATTACGACTAGATGAAATAAATTCGTAAATTATCATAAGCTTAAAATGAAAAAATTAATAAATAACTAGATCTATAAAATGAATTATGAATGAATAAATGAAATCCAAAAAGGACAGAATAACTTACTCAGTGAAAATATTATCAAACATAAAAATCACACATACTAAATGAATAAATAAATGTTAAGAGAAACAGTATTTAGAAAGAATAATTAATCCATATTCAAAAGAACAGATATTAGTATATATAATAGAAGGGTTCCCCCTTCCTCCCCCCTTTGATCCATCTATGGACCAAGGAATCGATGGTATTTCATTTAGCCATGATTTTCTCTTAGTTATAGGTTGATATCTACCACTGCAACCCTGAAACTTAGTTCGTTCTTTCATTTGAAATTACAAACAGGAAAATTTTTTTTCATTTTCTTAATTTGAATAGAAAGAGACGAACCTCAGTATGGCACTATACTCCAGACAATTAAGTTTTCAAAATATGGTTGTAATATCTTAACTTTTAGTTACTATTTACCGTGGTTTCTTCTTTACTAGGTTCTGAAATATATCCAATGAAACATACATAGTCCCCACTTATAATGAACTATATCGATCCTTTATGTAATCTTCTTTGGAATAGTAAGAGACGAACCTCAAAAAATCAGGCAGCTAGCTAAGTCAAATATATGTAATTGTTTGTTCTTCTAATGAACGTCTTCTAATATAACTGTGTTATAAAATGGCCATATTTTGGCTTTTTCATCTTTGGAATAGTAAAATACGAACCTCAACGAATTAGGCAGCTAAGTAAGTCCAATATATGCACTGGTTTGATCTTCTAATGATCGTCTATTTATATCATTTAAAAACAATTTTTTATTACAAAAGACACTAAATATGGTAATTTACATTAAAATGAGCCATTAAACAGCTCAATATGATGCTCCAGTGCACCGTAGCTGCAGAGGTAGCTGCAGAGGAAAAAAAACGGAAAAAAAGATACCGTCGATGCAGAATATCTTGCTTGTAGCCACCTTTCTTGTTTTTCAAGCCAGTGGATTTTTTTTTCAAGCCAAGGAGCTGTAAGTTTTCTAGATAGGGGTTTCGGGCAAGGCAATTCTAGTAGTGTACTTTGTTTTTCCATCTTACTCTATTTTTAGGAGTTATGGGCTTTTTTTACTATGCAACGTGATTGTCTCTTAAAAGGTTCCTAGTTACCACTGCATCCTGGATACCTATTCAATGTAAAGTTCAACCCATAAAATGACGTATCGAGTTCATTAAATCGAAAAAAAACTTAATTTTAAAATTTTCAGGTATTTTCCTAGTTTAAATTTTAGAATTAAAATTTTTGCAGACACATCATAAATATTTTTGTAGTTTACATAATAGCCTTAGAGATTCTGAACTAAAAACTAATATTCTACAGAAATATAGTACAACTTTATAGAGAGCCTCACTCTAGGAGTTGAGGAAAAAAATTTTGGTTTCAGGAGACAATTATAACTTTGAGCTGAGAGTTAGAATAAAATTATTTTATTTAAAAAAAAATTCAAAAATTATTCTTATTTCAATTGACAAATCAGATTTTTTGTTAAAACCCTAAGAAAAGGTTACTGCATTTTATACAACTATATCTACTGCTTTTTTACAATATTTAAAATCCTATTTTGATCTTTGTAGGCAATATGTTATTTATAACATTTTTTACGCAAGTGTTATACGAGAATGCAGTTTTTCGTCTTATTTTAAAAACTATATTTTTATAATTTACAAAAGGCACTACATGTAGCAATTTTCTTTAAAATGAGAATATGTTGAAGTATTTGTTATTTTTATGAGTAATTTACCGTTGATTTTGGTATTCAGTAATATATTTCTTAATGTGTCTTTTCCAATAAATTCAAAAAATATAAATTATTGTATGTGTTTTTCGTTATGAACAATTCTGATAAATCAATCTTCAATGTTTAAAGTCCAAGTATACTTCAATGTTTGATGTGTCTTTATAGGCTACGGGGCCTTTAGAAGTGTATTGTATTTTATGTGTATTTCACTATGTAAAAATCTTATCTTACTGCTAATAACTTGTCATAGCACCAAGTCGCAGGGGACTAAAATAACAAAGCAAATTAATCCACGTATTAATTCAGTTCAAAGATTGACTTCCTGTATTTTTCTTCTCTCATTAAGGTCCAATGTCTGTTTTATCATATCTACTTACCTGTTCCTGGCTCACTGAAGGACAAATTATGCGTGCAGGCTGAAAGAAATTAACAAAAACAATATTTTGGCAACATATTACTCTTCATCCACAAAGCGTCACTCAACCGTATCTTTTTTTTTTCGTTATAACTCCATAACATAGGGTTATATTTTCTGAGGATATCACTAAAAACAATTCCTTATAACTATCCTCACAGAGTTGCTCTGAAAAATATTCAATATACCTTCATTACAACTAAATCCAGAAATTTTGGAAGCTATTACAGAAAAAAGTGTTTTTGCCTCGGTTATTCTACTACATATATATTCACTGCTAGCCTAATATTGAAAATCTGTTTATATATTTTGATTTCCTAGGAGAAAGGATTGAGCAAAAAAATTCCTTAGAAGTCATCAAATTGGCACTTGGCTTCAGTTGATACCACGGATTCATCAGCGTGGAAGAGATGCATTAAAAAATTTTAGTGGATTACCTAGAAATGGCAGTCGCGGGAATTTTAAGTCTACTCCTTTTGATTTTTATTTTTTTAATAAACAAGAAAACTTTGAAAACAAAAACGGGTCTATGGCCATTACGAAGAAAAAATGATAATTAAAAGATGAATATTTTGGCAGTAACTAAAAAGGCGTCTTTACTGGTAAGAACTTTTTTAGGTACAACGAAATAAAAAATTAAAGGAGAGAATACTCTTAAGAAGAAAAAGGAAAAAAAGAAGAAAATAACTTTTTTCTTCGAATAAAGAAGAAAAAGAATTTTCCCATTTATTCTTTTTACCTTTGCTTCTTTTCATTCCTTCCTATTCTTTAAGATATTCAGGATTTTAGATGTTAGAGCTATTTAAAAAGGGCACTAGAAATTTTAACGAGACATCTCCCGATACTCTATGACCATTATTTCAATACGATCGCCCCGGGGAAAAACAATTAAACACGCATCTGTGATCTTTCTTCTTGCAAAAAATCAAAAATTCTACATTTTCGTTGATGGAATTTTGAAATTTTTTCCGTGAAGTTTCTGGATAATCTGAATCCAATGCTGTGAATTTCGATGAAATTGCTTGACTTTAAGGGGTTTTACCCTCTTTTTCGAAAATCAGGCAAATCTTCCCCGGCTCGTAGCCTTTCTTGGGTAACACTAAACTTAATAAGTCTTATATATTTGGAATCAGCATACTAAGCCAATTCCTGTTATATATCTACTGATATCAAAATCAACATTTTATTAGAGTTTCACTTACTCTTGAGCCGCGTAAATCCTTACTTACAGTTCGTTACCATGAACTTTTAATATTCTTCTGGTTGTTAACCTTTTTGGTAAGTTTGGCTTCAGATCTTTCATTATGAAAAAAAAATTTATTACAACTGAAAGTAAGGAGTAATATTAAAATTTAAAACAAACTGTAATTATTCTGTATACGAAGGGCGCTGCCCCCTTCATATACAGAATATGAAAATCGTAAAAGAAGGGTAATGAGAAGGGCTGACCACTTCTCAATACCCTTCTTTTTAAGCTTAGATTCAATTTCTTGTCCCTATTCTTTAAAAGCGACTCCTGAAACACAAGGATTAATTAATTAGAATCAGAGGTTTTTGAAAAGTGTTAAAAATACGGTTTTTATTTTTCAATCTGTTACGACAATAGCTGCGACTCATTAAGGTGAGGTCATTTGAAATCACCTCCAGGGATATTTAACTAGTTATAATTCACGATTAATCAATTCTTCCTGTGTTATTGACAAAACTATGTCCTTCCTCTTCAAACCATATTAAAAAACCACCAAAAGTCACCACCGCACACCTCAAAACAACATTGTTACATATGAAATTGACTTTTCATCCACTTTGTTGAATTCTGTAAAATTGTTGAACAATTTGAGAGTTTTTCTGCATCAGTTAAGGGAAATATTTTTTTTTTATTTTAGTCACATGGAGTTATATTAGTCAGATAAACCTGGAACAAGCGTAAGCTGGAAGGTTTGATAGAGGTGATTGGTGAAACCCTATATTAGATGCTTAATGATAACTTTAACTCAGATTAAGTCATTGAACAGGGATTTACTGGGATTGAATCATGAATGGTGTTTCAAAGTGATACATGTTCCCTTCAACAGTTTACCCACAACTAACTGTAGACTATAGTTGTCTAATGACTAAATAATTCCCTACTACTGATACTCCGTTCAGGAATAATGAGAACAAAATCAATAAAGAATCATATTTCTTGTATTATTAACATAAAAACAGCACTTTACAAATAATACATTACAGAAAAAAACACATTAAACAAGAAAAATACACTTAAGATTTTTTTTTAAATTTATTTATTTATAGGAAAAACGAAAACATTTATTTTACAAAATGCACTAGAAAAAAAGCACTTTAATAAATATACGTTATTCAATTATAAAAAATACAACATTTAATGAACAATACACTTATAATATCACATTTTTTTTACACCATTTTTAATTTGAATGCAACAACAACATGTATATTTACAAAAGTAAAAAAAAATCTGCTCTAAGTAAAAAAAGATACCGTTTGTGGCGGCGCCTCCCCCCCACTGGCAGCCAGCTGGGCGGCAGAAGCCCCCCCCTCGGACCGCGAGGCCCCCCCAAGGTTTTGGGAAATTTGTTTTAGTGGACTTTACTCAAACCGAGACTTTCCTTATGGCCAACACATTTGGCTCGGTCGGAAGTTAAATAGTGCCCCAGGGGGAGGGTACTCACACCGTCTTGACAAACATTGACCTTGTCGGAAATGGTACTCATGGCAGTTTTCTCTATATTTACAGTGAAGTTCCTGTAGTTTAACGAGCGAATATCCAACAATTTCGCTCCTGGAATTGTATTTTCAACAATACAATTCCTATAAACGTCCATGTCAAAATTCTTATCCACATAGCGCGTAGGTACTCCTTTGCAACGTTTTTTGATTTCCTCGTCATGTGTCAGTATAAAGTACACCTTCGGACTTACAAACATACCACGGGAAATCATGTCACTTTCTGTTTCTGATTTTAAAAATAAAAGTTGATTTGGCGCCCGACGTTTCACTAGCTCTGGGTAGACCCCCCACTCCAGTTGGTGTTGTCCATCCGAGAACCGATGATTTCACGGTGCGCCAAATCATCAAGTAGGTTTTGAGTTTTTACTTTTAACAGTAGAGAATCTGTGTCCCCATAGAGGACCTCTACTTGTCCCTTCCCCGGCCACTGTACCCTAGCCACATTGTAGTAGAATTCCAACATGAGCTTTTTAGAGATTTCCAAGATGGCACTGCCTGCAGCAATATTTTTATTCAGGACAATGTTTCTTTTTTCTATTGAATAGTACCATGTCCGGGCCAATGATTGTAAAGGCAGTGTAGTTTGGATTGACCATAATTCCAGCACATTGTTCGGGATCGGTCACAAAGTCACAAAGATTCCTATTGCGAACACTTTCGCACATTTTACCAAAGCCGAATTTAAAATGAGCTTATAGATTTCTTTTTTGACTTTTGTTTTCGCTTCAGAATGTTTCTTGACAAAAGTGTCAACAAACGTTTTCAGAAAGGATTTTCGAATAAACTGGCGGGCTCTGTTAACCTCTGCGACATGGAAACCATTGTTACACGTTCCTTTGAAAGCCCCATGATATACAACAATATTTTTCTTCGGCAGGAGGTCGGCAATACCTTTTTGTTTCGAAAGTGTCCAATGCATTACCTCCACGTCGACCAAACGTCTGTTGTGGGGACTCAAAGAGTCCCTAGACATAGGTCTAGTGATGCATGGAAAAACAAAATCCTTTACCAAATCATGAAGCTCAACTGGTATCTCCCCATAAATTTCAAAAACCATCCAACCTGTCCATTGTCCTCAACACTGCCAATGTTGGGTAAATGGGAGGCTTGAGGGTCATTGAGCCATTTATAGTCACCGCAGGGTAGCGCATAATGAGACATAGCCGAGGGGTAGAGGGAATTCATATCAAGAAACACTGCATCCGATTTTGTTCCCGTCTTCTCTCCAGTTGGATCAGTTTTCAAGATACGATCCCCATGAAAAACGTATCCACCCCTCATTGACCTATCGATAAACAGGTGCTGATCGATGTCAGTGATCAGCCCGATTTTTTCCCCGCTAAATTTTAGGATGAGGTCCATTACCAGATGAGGAGATGAAAAATAATATCCTATATAAATATGTTGTTCGTATTTTTACACATAATGTCCAACAAAGTTAGCAGATCACTTGACAAATACAGCTTGCAGTAGTCAAACCCATTTTTACACCCTCCCTCTGCCCAAACTTTTTTAGCAAAACTGTATTCATCAGGAGTACCCCTACGATCGTGTAGACTGTCGTAAAATGACTCGATTGAGGGAATAGTTTCCTCGGCGAATCTCGACATGGAGCTGTAATAATCATAAGGATACACACCCTTGACCGTCAACAAATCATATAAATCATTTGGAAATTGTTGCTTGAGAAGGGGGAAAGCGCTGCAGCCGTCATCGTTTTTCTGCACTTGAATTAATTTACTCAAAGATTTGGGGAAAAAACTGAAGGAATCTAAAAAGCTAATTTTATTCGTGTACTCAACGTCATCTTCAACATATCTCCACATAAATTCCAAAACAAGCAACTTTTCCGCTGATTTAGGAATGATTTTGTAGGAAAACCTGTCTATTACCCATGCATCATCCACAGCTTCATTTTTTTGAAGATGTGCAATTGCTGGTAGCACATTCTTCAGATCGTAGTTAGAATTATGTATAAAAACTGGAAGAAAGAGCTGCTGTTTAATTTTTAAATTACATGAATTGTGATCCCACCCCCGAAAGTTACTTTTCCCCGTTGAATTGGGGTGAATATGGTGGTTATGATCCTGAACAGCATCTTTCGTGGCAAGAGCACCCCTACAACCCCAAAAAATTGTCCCTTTATCTAGTGCCCGTTGCTCCTTATCTGATAATGACATGCGATGCAATCGTAAAATAGATTTATTTGCTGTTTTATTAAACACACCAATAATTTTTCCATGCTATCCTCCTCATCCATAGTCGCAAAAAACTCTTCCAATTGCAGTTTATTGTTGGAACCGCGTCCGGCATGCGCATAAGAACATGCTATGAGTTTCTGTTCCTTGACTATATTTGGCCTTGATGGGTCTGATACCTCCAACAGTCTTGCTTCACAGTTCAAAGATACTTCATCAATCTGTAACAGGGAATTTTGGAAGTTTTTAAATTGTAAAGTAGCTTTGTCTCCTGCCGGCATTTCTATCCTTTGATTGCCACACAGTTTGCAATATCTCATGTGATCCATGAATGTTCGTTCAGATGTAAATAGGGAAAGACACACGGGACATTAGTGACGTTCCCCTTTCTGAACACCTTGGGATAAGAGTGAACTTATTGCCGTAACGGGGAAAAAATGACCGTAGGAGTTTACATCTTTAGGAGGCTCAGAGACAACCCATACCCAATTTTTAATATTATCTACCAACGGTGTCCTAACTGAATATAAAATCCCTTTTTTATTTGGTTTCTTTCCTCCATTTACAAATTCTGTGTCATACTTGAGAACAACCACCCCTTACTCGAGATTTTCATTTGCTTTTTCAAATATGGTTATTTCTTTTAAGGACACCGGATACTTTCCCTCTAAACAATCAAAATTTACTTTAGGGGAATTGTCTCCACTATTACGTGCAAGTCTGTCGAGATTTGTCATTGTTGAATACGAACGCAATGTTTTATGAGCTGCTGCTAAAAATACATATTTAAAACATTGCAGCCCCGTTTCAAATCTGAAACCCTGAACCCCCCCTGTAGCCGACAAATCTGGGTGGCATTTTATTCTTAGACTACTACCCACCCCCTTAAAATAAAGTTTTTTTTTTAATCTATTCAGATTCAGATTTATATATTCAATGTATAAAATTGTGGCCCCGGTTCCCTTCTCGTTAAATGTGTCCAAAGTTGATATTAATTTATTGACCCAATTGAAAAAGTTAACCTCAAATTCATTTAGACCAGGGTGAAAAGTTTGGTTGCCAGTTGAAAAAGGAAAATAATAAATTTCTGCTTGTGTGTCTTTTTGTAAATAAACTTTTTGATTGATTGACGGCTTAATCCCCCCTGACCCCCCACATCTGAATCTGAATCTCAATAAGTGCCTAAATTTACTCGATGTAGGTTCGACAAATATTGACTAGGTATGTTAGAATGAAACTTACGTTAACCAGGTTTTCCTCAGGATGATTAAAATCTACCCTATGTGTTTGTAAGTGTCCTAGAGCAGGTTCTAACAAATAAAATTTACGTAGTTCCGGGGACACGACAATATTTTCATGTCCTGCACCTATTTGCAAAGGACCTAATTCACTAATAATAAAGTTATCGTCAAAAATGTCCCCGGAAACATCAGATATAACAATTTCTCTAAGACCATTCATCTCTTCCGTTTTAAACTGAAAATCCGGGGGATACTAAACGACGTTCCTTCACTAACTTCATCTGATTGTTCCGGTGAGAGTGGACCCAAGATATTCAAGATGTTCCGGTGAGAATTACCCAAGATATTCTGAAGTCCTGGGCCAGTGAAGGTAGTTGTTTTTGTAGCTTCCCCCTGAAACTAAAATGAATGGAGAGAGTTTTTTTTTCTTTGAAGAAAGTCTTATCACAATTAAAGAATACTGTTTCTTTTTTTCTTAGTTGGATTTATATTCACGTTATTTATGAAACAAATGTTTTTTTCTTAATTGGATTTGTATTCGTATTATTATTTATCAATCAAATACACAATAAATAACATTATGTGTTTATAGCATTATTTACTAAACAATTGCATAATAGATTACGAATTTTGTTAATAGAACACACACACAAACACAAACACAAACAAACAAACACACTCACAGGCAAATACACACACACACATATACACATACAACCACACACAAACAAAAATACACACATATACACTCAAATACATAGATACATACACACACACTCACACACACACAAGCACACACACAAAGAAAAACACCAACTAAAACACCAACACAAACACAAAAACACACAAACAAAAAAAAACAAAAAACCAATAACAATACCAAACACAAACACGAGCACACAGTCACACACACAAACACACACACACACACACACACACACAAAATAATAAACACACACACACACAACGCGACGTTTGGCTAATAGCAAGAAAATACAATAAAAAAATATCTTTCGAGGAGGTACCATTAGCTCAGTAAGAAGCAGTAATCTATTTCTCCCGAAGCATTTCAAATCTAGTCACATGTTTACCAGATATTAAATAAGTACCAAAAGTCATGTAGCAAAGTTATGGTTCTTCATGTAGCAAAGTTTTACCGGGTACTAAATAAGTACCATTTTTCACCCCCCCCCTCAAAACTTAATTTCCCTCCTCACATTATATTGGCTAGAACCAGACTCTTTTTCATACAAATCTAAGCCTTCGTGGATAAATCAATAGTAACGAAAGTGGCAGAACCTTCAATTCAACTCAATAATTGTATTAATACCCCATTAAAAAAAAGAACCTGACTCTTTTTCCTACAAATCTACCCATCCATAAAAATAGTAATCAGACTAGAAGCAGATTCCATTTCCTACAAATCTACCCCCTTCATAGATAATTCATTAGTTTCGAGAGGGTTTTGGCTAATAGTAATAAAACAAAGTACATTATAAAAATATTTGTCAAGGAGGTACCATTAGCTCAGTAAGCTATTTCTCCTGAAGCATTTCATTATAGTTCCACTCTCGTGTTTACCAACTACTAAATAAGTACCATTTTTCACCCCCTCAAAACTGAATTCCCCTCCCAGAATTATATTGGCTATAACCAGACTCTTTTTTATACAAATCTAAGCCTTCGTGGAGAATTCATTAGTAACGAAAGTGGCAGAAACCTCAATTCAACTCAATAATTGTCTTAATACCCCATTAAAAAAACTGACTCTTTTTCATACAAATCTACTCTTCCGTAAAAATAGCGATCAGACTAGAAGCAGATTTCATTTCCTACAAATCTACACCCTTCATAGATAATTCACTAGTATCGAGAGTGTTTGGCTAATAGCAATAAAATAAAGTACATTATGAAAATATTTTTCAAGGACGTACCATTAGCTTAGAAAGCTATTTCTCCTGAAGCATTTCATTACAGTTCCACTCTCATGTTTACCAGCTACTAAATAAGTACCAAAAGTCATGTAGCAAAGTTAAGATTTTTTCCCTCATCCCTCCATTCGTTTCTTCAAGACACCTACCCCTTTTTTCCTATGTTAAATTGTGAGTACATTATAAAGTTGAAAGCTATCTGATAAATGGGGGTTACCTTGGAAGTTACAGGTAGGTCGGTATAAACCGTTCGAGATGCGAAGTGGATCACTCCTCAAGTTCATGCTTCTGATTATGTCCGTGTCAGTGCTAACTGGGCCGGCATCCATCTTTGACCGCTTTTGAGTTGATGTTTGAATATCAGCGTCCTGGAAATAAAAATCAATTTAAGCTTTTTCTACTCACATGTTTACCAGATTCTAAACAAGCGCCATTTTTCACCCCCCCCCCTCAAAATTGAATTCCCCCTCCTAGCTTTATATTAGCTAAATACTTGCCCCCGCGCCTCACCCATATAAAGTAGCCAAAAAGAGATTAATCGAATCTATATTTCATGATTTTTATGTTATTAATCACACTGAAAATAATTGAACAGAAAAAAAAGCCCGATAAATATTTACTAGTTGGTATGGCACACAAAACGCAACGTTTGGGCTAAAAGCAATAAAATACAATAAAAATATCCGTCGAGGAGGTACCATTAGCTCAGTAAGCTATTTCTCCCGATGTATTTCAAGTCTATTCACATGTTTACCGGGTACTAAATAAGTACCATTTTTCACCCCCCTCAAAACTTAATTCCCCACCCAGTATTATATTGCCTATAACCAGACTCCTTTTCATACAAATCTAAGGTTTCGTGGATAATTCATTAGTAACGAAAGTGGCAGAACCCTCCATTGGGCGCTGCCCCCCTTCAATTCCACAATACACATGTCCAAAAGATAACAATTACAGATCTTTTTCAATTATATATGAGACGGAAGATAATTGCTATCTGTTGAGTTAAAATAGAAATATGCAGTTGCGTACGTTATTTTAGGGCAGCAATCTTTATACCTGAACACCTGTTTTGAAGCAAGTGAAAAATATGCGAACCCTTGTCAATTCGAAAACTATTATAGGTTATTAAAAGACAGCTATAACGAAAAAATCCTTTGCTCACTGCTTAAAGTAAAAGCCAGATTTAAATATCGTTAAATGCTAATTATAATCGCCAAATCTTACCAAATCCGAAAGATATTTTGGCAGATATCTATAGGAAAAAAAAGGGTCATGTTTTTATGATAATTCAAGAATAATGTACATTTACTTACCATCATAATTCTTTTTTTTTTCTCCATTAGAAAAACGAATAAATTTAAAAATAAAGGGTTATCGTTTCAAGTTGCTTTTTTCAACTGATCTAGAAAAACCAATTGCATCTTGATTTATATACAAAAAAACATGATTATAATGCCTCCGGGTCAAAACTAGTATTTTTACAATGAGACCAACTTTGAATACGCATCTCTAGTTTTGGGTTATTGAACTTAGAAAAATATGTCGGCCAAGTCTTGTACCCTCTGTATCAATTGATGCATGTCAATGTGCTCTTTAAAAAGGTGTAGAGCTTCAAGCAAATAGCACGGTAAGGAACATAAACCAGCCAAATACATACGATATTGTGAGGGGATACTCACTCTCTTTGAAAGGTGTAGTGCTGTAGGCAAATCCATTTGGGCATGCTCTGGAAAGGTGCCAGGGAACATAATGCCCCCAAATAGCATGACAAGGAACATAATGCCCCCAAAATGGAACATAGGACTCTACTGTGACAATTAGTAACTTGCATAATTTACAACCCTTTTACTGGAGGCTTGGGGTCTTAACCGTGGAAGCATAGTTATTTGGCCTTTGGACTATTTTGAACAAAATGACTATCTATATTTTTTTGACCGGATGCGTTTGGGGTAAAAAAGGGGGGAGCTGGTTGCCCTTTGAGTTCTTTTGATTCTTAAAAAAAAGAACTAGAACTTTATTTTCCAAACGAATGAGCCCTCTCCAAGGTTAATACAACTATCCCTTCCACAAAAACCTTTTATGTTAACAATAGCCAACTTGCCAATAGCCAACTTGAATAAGTTACTTGAAGATTATACAGTGGCGAAAGAGAATCCGTGCTTAAGACTCAATATTTGAACCGGAGTTTGAACTCAAGTGTATTAATAGGTTGAAGGGGTGAGGGGATGGAAAAATTCAGGATGACCATCTTAAAAAAGTAAAAACTCTTGATATGAGAAAGTTTTTGGTGTTAAAATTCAAAAAATAAGAATGCTAAATTCCCTATAAGTAGAAATAAAATGATGGCTCAGGAGAGTACATAATTTTAATAAAATTGTATGCTAAGGAACTCAATTTTAGACCCAGAGCTCAAACCCCTGTTGATCAACACTGCAAATGAGCAAGGAGATGAAAAACAATTCAGGCCAAAAGTCTTAAGAAAATTGAAAGTTAGAAGTCTAAAATGCTGGAAGTAAAGCTTGAAATCAAAGAAATGTCTACACTAAGCTTACCCATTAGCTCGTGTTTCCACAGTGCTTCATATATTTTAACACGAAAGTGCCTAAAATCTAAGATTTAAGGTGGTAACTGCTATGCCCTTTTCCAGAGCATATTTTCAATCACCCCAATATTTTCTGATTGTATAAACACATAAAAACAATGTATTCAGGTCACACAGAGAACTTGTCCACAAGAATGCTGCGAAATGACGTACAATGCGTCTCCGTCAGTTATATTTCGGTTCAATTTATCTCCCCTTCTTAGCATATGTTGACAGCCTTCAATCAATCAAAGAGGAAATCAATCAGCTTTCAGGCTCGAAACCAATCAAATATATACGGTAATGTTGAATTTAGAAAAACAAATTAAAATTGGAAAATTTAAGCTTTGACAAGGGGGACCCTACGCAATCACAATAAGAAAAAAAAATTAATATGTAGTGATTCAAAATAAAATTAAAACTCTCCATATATCTTGTAATTCTCAAATGGTGTATACACTCTCACTCTCGTAAATGGTGTATAACACTCTCGTATTCTCAATACAATATTGTCTGAGTGCCAATCAAATGCCAAATACAAAAATTTTCTGACAAAACATTGTAAAAATGTCATGACTCAACTGTGAAGTAACCTGGTACACTGTAAAAAAAAAATCATGTTTGTTGTCCAAGAAATTGTTAAAATTATTAAGATTTATATACTTTTCAGTAGAGAAAAAAAAATTAATTCTCAGCGTAAATAGGTTCAAATATTGGAATTAAAATAGAAAAGTCGGAGGCTAAATATATTCTTACTTTGAAATGAGTTGAATTTCCTTATAAGCGAAACGCACACACAGAAATGTATTTACAAATAATATTTAGGATTATGATTAATATTTTGGAACAGTGGAATAATATATTACAAAAATTATTTTAATCTCGTAATGCTTATTGAATAGTAACAGTGGAGTAATAAAAGAGAAACAACCGTTTTTTGCTTTTTCAAACAGTTCGTGGTAGAAAACGGGTTTTAGATACCAATAGATACATCAAAGGAATCAGATTTTAATTTTAAATTCAAATATATAACTTTCATCAAGTTTAGTTATACCCATCAAAAGTTACACGCCTGAGGAAATTTGGCTGATTTTCGAAAAAAGGGGAAAAGACCCCCTAAAGTTATAAAAACTTAATGAAAATCACACCATCATATTCAGCGTATCGGAGAACCCTACTGTAGAGGTTTCAAGTTCCTATCTACAAAAATGTGGAATTTCGCATTTTTTGCCAGAAGGAAGATCACGGATGTGTTAATTTGTTTTTTGTTTGTTTTTTTTCCAGGAGTGATCGTATCAACCCAGTGGTAATAAAATATCGTGGGAGGACTCATTGGAACAGAAATTAAAAGTTCTAGTGCCCTTTTTAAGTGATCAAAAATATGAAGGGCAACTAGGCCCCCTCCCACGCTTATTTTTTCCCAAAGTCACCTGATCAAAATTTGGAGATAACCATTTTGTTCAGCATGATTGAAACTATGGTAACTATGTCCTTTAGGATGACTTTATCCCCCGAAGTCCCTGGGGGGAGGGCTGGCTGAAAGTTATGAACTTTACCCAATGTTCACATATAGTATTGGTTATTATGAAGTATACAGACGTTTTCAGGTGGGATTTTTTCTGGTAGAAATGGGGGTGGGTGGGTCGGAGGTTATTTGGGAAGATCTCTCCATGAAGGAAGTTTTCATGGGGGAAGGGACATTGCTATGATGGGGGCGCTGGATTTGCCAGCATTATTTAAAAAAAAGATCAGAAATTAAATATATAAAAACAAGTTTTCCAACTGAAAATAAGGAGTAACATCAAAACTTAAAATGAACAGAAAATATTACGTGTATGATTGGGTTCACCCACTAGTCAATACCTCGCTCTTTAAGCCAAAGATTTTTTAGTACTTTTATAAGAGCTATTTATTATAAATAACGGCGGTACTTTTAATTTTTTAGTACTTTTATAATTTATTCTAAATCATTTATTCTAAATAATTGTAATTCCAAATAATAATTTATTCTAAATTGTGATTAAGGGGTCATTTTTATAGAATTGGAACAAAATTTGAACTTTAGCTTAAAGAGCGAGATATTGAATAGGGGGCGAGCCCCCTAATATACGTATTAAAAATAAATGAATATAGAAGTTCGTTGCGTAAGTTAATTCGTAACTTACGTATATTTATTACTAATAAAACGTTCGTAAATAAAATTAAACAAGTTTCGAGAAAGCCATTTAACCAAATAAAAGTAAATTAATATGAAAATTTGGTTTTAATTATTCATGTACGGTGAGCCAAAATCAAAACCTGCATTAATTCAAAAACGCTCAAATATTAAATTAAAAAAAACAAGTTTTTTTAACCGAAAGTAAGGAGTGATGTTAAAACTTAAAACGAACAGAAATTATTCCGTATATGAAAGCGGCTGTCCCCTCCTCAATGCTTCGCTCTTTACGCTAAATTTTGAATTTCTCATAACTCTTATTTTTTTAAACAATGAAAAACTTTAGCGTAAAGAGCGAGGCGTTGAGGAGGGGACAGACCCTTTCATATACGGAATAATTTCTGTTCGTTTTAAGTTTTAACATCGCTTCTTACTTTCAGTTAAAAAAAACATGTTTTTTTTATTTAATCTAGATACAGACAAAACAGGAGCAATGTAAATTTAAAACCATAATTCACATGATCATTTCTATAGTATGGTTGCTTAGGTTTAGTTTGGAAACCAACGCTGCTACGAACTACGATGATGAGTAGAAACGTCTATTTGTGAGGGAAGAAAGGACCAGTTCTGGCTTATGTGTGAACTTGGTTTTTGATAACCGTTCCTGCCTGCTACTGTAGCAAGGTGGGATGAGATAGAAGTAGTCCGAGCGTAGAAACGTCTATTTTTCAGGGGGAAAACGAACCGGTTTTGTCTTATGTGTGAACTTGGTTTTCTATAACCGTTCCTGGCTGCTACTGTAGACAGTTGGGATGAGACAGAAATAGTCCGAGTAATTTTGTGGTAGTACTGATCCCTATGATATTCCTGAATGCCATGGACATAACATATGGCTTATATTCATTTAATGGTAATCGAAACTGTCGCCGCCACTAGTGATTCATCACCAAATTTGTTGATTTTACAGGTAATTCAGTAGCCCTGCTGAAATTCACCTTATTTGCAATTCAAAAAATAGGGGATTCAATAAGGAATTGGAAATTAAAAATTTTTGTTCTTCAACAAATTTGTATTCAATTCGGGTTTGTAAATTCAATATCTTTGTTTCTCGACAAGTTGGAAATTCAGTAAAGACTAGAGAATTCTAATAAAGCCTTATTAATCAACAAAAAACGATTTTTGTTGAATATCAAATAATTTTTCTTATTTGATTTTTTTCTTATTTCGTATTTTCTTATTTGGCTGCTACTGTAGCAAGTTGGGATGAGACAGAAATAGTCCGAGTAATTGTGGAAGTACTGATCCCTATGATATTCCTGAATGCCATGGACATAACATATGGCTTATATTCATTTAATGGTAATCGAAACTGTCGCCGCCACTAGTGATTCATAACCAAATTTGTTGATTTTACAGGTAATACAGTAGCCCTGCTGAAATTCACCTTATTTGCAATTCAAAAAATTGGGGATTCAATAAGGAATTGGAAATTAAAAATATTTGTTCTTCAACAAATTTGTATTCAATTCGGGTTTGTAAATTCAATATCTTTGTTTCTCGACAAGTTGGAAATTCAGTAAAGACTAGAGAATTCTAATAAAGCCTTATTAATCAACAAAAAACGACTTTTGTTGAACATCAAATAATTTTTCTTACGTTGTAATATGCGTTGATATAAGTAGATACACGTTCTAGCGGTAAGTTTCTAATCAATGCCTCTAGTGATGACACAACCCCCCAGAGCGCAGGGGCAAGGTTTTAAGTTATTCCCTGGGCCATAGAAATTCTTATGGAATGGATGGTGGTATAAACTCCCTAGGGGGCTCATTCGAGCATAAATCGAAAGTTCTAGTGTCCTTTTTAAGAGGTTTAATGTAGGTTTAATTTTCTTCTAAGGTTTAATGTAGCTTTTTCTTTTCTTTGGGAACCTTCTTTTGTGGAAGAGAATTTTCTTAACGAATAGCAAAAATACTTACTTATCATAAAAATGTAGTTTTAATATTTATTGTTTGCATTAGTATGAGACGCTCTTTACCTACAGTTCCTTATCAACAGGCTCTTAAACGAACCTTTTTAAGCCTGAAAGAGTAAAAATACAAAAACCATATCAATATGAGAATATCAAATACACAAAAAAAAATTGGGGATCGAATGAAAACACATAACGAATGGAAAAGTCAAATTAGGAAAGATTTTGTTTATGTTTTTGATTAAGACCATATTTGGTTTAGGGATTGAGCTCCTTTTTTTTATTTAGCTACTTCAGGATCTATATTGACTTTCCAGATGAATGCTGATGTGCTATAATTAATTATATCTTATTGAAGAATATACAAATGGCTTTTTTGGAAACATATTTGACTACTGGCCATTTGTACTCCATAAGCAAATAAAATATGAGATCTTAATATGGATTTTTACGCTTATATTGACCAAAAATAAAGTCAAAAGAGTAAGTAGCAGAACCTTGAATTTTTCTTCCACGGTGCGAAAGGAAGGTTTTTTATTTGTCAGTTACCAAGCCTATTTCATTATAGATACCAAAACTTATTTGTTTACACAAGTGGAAGAAGCTGCATTTGAAGCAAAAACTAGTGGCGTCACATCTACATCTGTTGCAGAATGCACGATTGCGACTCTTAATGTGAAAGGTATATCTTCTAAGTATATTCTACCAGACAAACACACAATGGCGACTAAATGAATCGTTTTCCTAATTTTTTCTCAGCAGACTTTTTTATATTATTGACAAAACTGAGTAACAGAACAATTTTACCGTACCAGGGTGACTGAACAATGCTCATATTTCGATCATCTGGAAGATGTTTGTTTTAAATGTATCTTAGTGTAGATCAATAATTTTCTCATAAAAATAAATTAAGAAAGCATGGTAAATGCTAATTGCATAGGAGTTCTCATTTTGACTGCTGAGCATTGATTAAATTGAATTCTTCAAAGTTTGAAGCCCATTTGCAATTGTATTGAGGCAGCCACTTCTATCCCGGAATCTCAAGTTACTCAAACAATTCGCAGTTTGTAAATTTTACAAAAAACCTGCAAATTATATGGGATTTCTTTTGTAGAATCTATGGTTTACATTTGTAAGACTATCAACAAGGGTTCTTAACCCATTGGTGCACACAAATATAGTAGTCGAGAGAAAAAAGATAAACAACCTATGACTGACAACACGGATGAATACCAGTCGCTCAAACAACTTTCAGATTTTTGAATAGCAGCCACTAGAGTTGGTAGCTAAGTCCTTATGTGAGGAAGGGTGCAACTTTGATACGTTTAAACAATAACTTTTTACACGAAATGAGTTTTTCAAAGAAAAGTAATGAGCTATGTTGAACCAAAAATGAGCAGAAATAAAGTCACATGATTTTCCTGGCGTAAAACTATAAAGAAATAGCCACCAATATATGAATGAAACCCAAAACAGACAGAAATCACAATAAATAACCAAATCAAACTCAAAACAAGGTGAAACTCAGATGAGTAGAATGACGTTTCCCATGCTTTCTGAAGACAAGAAGATAATTTTCACATTGCTAAAACAATCCTTATTTTGAGCGGAATGTTCCTATTTTTCATTTTATCGAAAAAAACCATCATGACCAAGATTATTGAACAGAATAACAAATGAATGTGGATAAAAAGTATAATATACTGTACATATACTGATGTTTATGCTTTAAAATCTTAATAATTTAAAAAAAGTAAAAAAAAATTAAATAATTTTTTCAGTAAACTACTAAATATGTTATGATCTTCAGAAGGCAAGGGAGGGTGTCAGCCCAAGTCATCTTAGTTTCTGCCTGTTATGAGTTTTAATCTGTTATTTATTGTAGTTTCTGTTCGTCTTGGGTCTCATTTATTTATTGATGGTTATTGCTTGAGTTCTTTTTTTCTCATTTTTTATTTAATGTCGCTCTTCACTTTTCTTTGAAGAACCTTATTTCTTGGCAAAAGTTTTTTAATTAATTTTCGTTCGCTTTTATTGACAAAGACTTTTTCAATAGAAAAGAAAAAATATTTTAAATATCTTGTGTGCTTTTTTTCTATTAGAATTCGTAGTCAGGCTTACAATTTATGTGTTTGAGATAATTTTTCAACAATTTTTAATACAATAGATCATTTAGAAAATATGGACACACATAGTATTCTTTAATTTAGTTTTCAGCATCATCAGGTTTTCCTGAAAAATAAAACAACACTCTTCCTAGAAAATTGTATCTAATCTATATTGACAAGATGGATGCACTTCAACTATGTTTTGATTTAGCGCAACATCCCTCTCAATAGTCCCTGAAAGTTTCACATTAATACTATAAGCCTTAGTAATATTAGTAGCCAATTAACAGCAGCAGTAGTAGTACTACTACAGTATTGGTAATAGTAGGTACACAGTGTTTTTTTTTTCATTAGCTAAACATACTCTTGTGCATTCTTTGAAACTCTCAACATAATATATTAAGCTGTTCTTGATATACTGCTGATGTGGCGATTTGACAGCCTACTTACATACATCAGAGTTTAAGTTAGTTTTCGAAATCACCATAAATTTGTTTTCAAAATAAACTATTTCTTTTAAGGTAAACTGAATTATAGTTACCATTACTTAATCAGTCAGAAGGCAAGTTTCTTCATTAGGCAGTTTTTTTCGGGATACATTTTTCAACTTTTAGACGTAGTTCGATATCTCTCTTAAAAAATCCTGAAATTTTCAACTTAATACTCAACACAATTCCTGGGACATTGCTAATACGCCCTTCTGATAACCTACTTGTACAGGTTATGTTTTTAGCTAGTTAAACCCCCATCCTCCTCTTAAACATTCTCTGAAAGTTTCAATTTCTTACTCTTAAACTCAGTAGTAGTATTTTTAGCAATAATAGCAATAGTAGCAGAAGTAGCTGCAGTAGTATTAGCAATACTTGTTGTAGGACTAGTGGTGGTATTGACAGTCTTAGCACTAGGACTAAAAATAGTAGTAGTACTAACATGTAACCTATTGTCAGTTGAATATTCCCCTCATCGGGCCCTAGACGTTTCAACTTAAGACAATTTGTCATTGCCAAGATATTGCCGATATGCCCAGTAAAAATTGGTATATCCATTGTATTTTAATTTAGTCGAATGTCCCCCTCTAAACTTCCTGATATTTTCATCTTAACACTCTTAGCGTTAGTAGTAGTTGCAACAAAAGTAGTAGTTGTGGTGGTAGTAGCAGTATTAGTTGTGGTAATAGTGTTAGTATTAGCGTGCACGTACTACCTTTTGGTCAATTTATCGTCCCATTTGTGCATTCTCTGAAAGTTCCAACTTAATACCATAATCCATTCCTGACTATGCTCTTTCAACATTTTCCAAATATATGTATATATATATATATATATATATATATATATATATATATATATATATATATATATATATATATATATATATATATATATATATATATATATATATATATATATATATAGTGGGTTAAGATTTAATTAAAATTTCCACACTATATTCTCTCGAATTTTCACGTTCATACCCATAGTTCTAATATTATTTGTATCACAGTAGCATTGGTAGTAATTTGGTATTAGCAGTAGAAGTAACAACAGTAGCAGCAGTATTTATAGCAGTATTAGTATGCACATCTTGCCTTTTGCTCAGTTGAACATCCCCTCATGATGCTCTGGAAGTTTCAGCTTGATGTGGTAAGACGTTCCAAATATATTGCTGATACACTTTTTTGACAATCTGTAGCCTATGCACATAATATGTTTTGATTTAGTATAACTTCCCCCTCAGTATTTCCTTATATTTTTGCTTCAATTAAAACAGCCTTGGTATTATTTGCTATATAGGCTGAGCAGCAGCTGTAGTGGTAGTAGAGATAGTACTAGCAGCAGTTGTAGAAGTAGTGGTAGGAGTTGTAGTAGTAGTAGCAGCAGTAACAGTAGTATTAATAGTGTGCAAATATTGCCTTTTTGGTCCATTGATCATCACCCTTATCGTTTCCTTGGAGTTCTAAATAAATACCCTCAGTAATTCCTAAGTTAAGCCCTTTTGACAACCTGTATGCACATAACAAGTTTTGATTTAGTTCAAGTCTTCCCTCAACATTCTCTGAAAGGTTCACCTGAAGGCGTTTCGTCTTTTCGGACACAAAACGTCAAAAATACCCCCTTTTCTCGATAAAAATTACTATATGTAAACAATGGGTAAAATGCATAACTTATAACCCTGACCCTGACAGATCTGGGGCGGTAGTTCACATCCCAAGAGACATAGTTTTAGAGCCTATCAACTATGCTAAACAAACTGACTATCCCAAAATTTGAAGTGGATGTGTTTGGGGAATTGATGAGCTTGGTAAAAGAGCTAGTTGCCCTCATACACTTTGACTCATAAAAAGGGCACTGGAACTTTCAATATCCAATCGAAACAGCTCTTTTCGAAGTTTCAGCAACAGCTCCTTCTCTACCACTCCTCCTATGCGGCTTGAAAGGCTATTTCGCTGCCAGCTGCACAAACTGATCAGCTGTTTAATGAATTAGGCATTGCTGGATGAATAACATATAATTTGAAGGGTGTGAATATGGTATTCATAAACAATAAGAGAATATTGAATAACTGAATAGACACAAAGCTTAAACAGTAAACATGAATCATAGGATTATGCCGTATGTACTTATAAACGACAGTTGTATGTTGTTGGAGTACATGTAGGTGGTTGCATAAACAAGGAATAAACGTTAACTTGAAGCAAACGGCTAATACTCAGACATTGTAGATGAATGTAACTTGTTGAAATGTTAAGCATAAGATTCATTTTTGCAAGGAATGGGGTTTGATTTTCGATGACTTGTGAAATACATTAATAATAAGTTAGCTTTTTACACAAGTAAAACTTTCTTTCTACAGACGTCAAGGGTCAAGTGGTAAAATCCTGCTGCGCAGCAGGATGGGCAAAGCAACGTAGTATACTGGCACCTTTAAATATTTTTTTCCATTGATTGATATGAATCATTTACACACTAAGTCCTAAGTCAATTAGAATCATTATTTTAAGCTCAGGAATTTAATTTGGTTAGAGAAAATTATCCTGAAATATTCAACAAGATTAAACATAACGTTGAAGACTGAAAATTATTCCTGTTGTAGAATCCTGTTTTGAAATGGATGCCAATATCTCCATTGCCTCCTAAAATCCCTTCAAAAAGAATTTAGAGAAACAATCACGACTACAAATACTACAAAATGAATTTACCCTTTGAATGCGTTGTTCTTGTCTCCGCTGTCCGAAACATATTTTAAACTGATTCTGATTCATTAAATTGCGCTGAAAATAAGGCTGCAAATTATAAATAATATCAGCCACTGGTCCCATAAAGGTGGCATTTACTTTCTAAGGTGGATGATCTTCTTCTTTGGCTTCCCTTGGTCTAGCAAGGGGAGTTGCAATTTCAACAGTTGAACCTTCACTTAAACTTCAGTATATAAACAAGCCAGGATCAGCTTGTTTCTCGAAAGCTTTGCTACTCCGATTACCGAATAATGAGTGAGTTAATCAAGAAATGTATTAATTATTAACATGTTAATCATGAGAAATATGAGTTTGTGTATTCAGTTTCTAGAAAAAAAAAAGTTGGGACACAAGGCAATAAGTTGGTCATTTTGTCACTGCTTCTTATGTGCTGATTGCTAATAAAAATAACTACTGGCTATACAAAAGCCAGAATCATACCATTCAAATTAAAACCAAAAAAATAAATAGATTAGACATAACTCGAATCATTACACATGCTGATAAGCCTGTAAGGTTCACTGAAAAATATTAAAATTGCAACAATAGAAATAAGCTGAAATGGCTTAAAATTTAAATAACAGATAAACAAAATGACAGCATTTTTCAAGGGTCTGTTCTAGTATATACACTAAAAAAAAAAAATCTAATATAGAATAAGAAATTGATGCTGAAACTTAAACAGCATCACAGCTAACTAAAAGATAAATGGGATGTCAAAATGATATTCTTATAATTGCAAAGTCAAATTTTCCTTGCGACCCTTTGCAGTTGGAGTCATTAGCTGGAAATTACCAATAGCTTAGAAACTCAAGGATCTGTTCAAGGGAATCAAAGGTCTATTCTGCTATATACACTGAAAAAATTCTAATATGGAATCAAAAATTTATGCTGAAACTTAGACAGTATCACAGCTAACTAAAACATAAAAGGGATGTCAAACTGTTATTCTTATAATTGCAAAGTCAAATTTTCCTTGCCACCCTTTGCAGTGGGAATCATTAGCTGGAAATTACCAATAGCTTAGAAACTCACTTTATTTCCTGATAGAAATGTTTATGTTGATAAGAGACAGCTTTTGTCTTGGTTTTACTATGGTTTGATCTACTCAATTTAAATCCCCCAGACATTTGATAGTTAACTAAATACAGTAAAGAATTCTTTTATTTCTTTTACAGAGAAGTCCTATAAGGACGATGGAAGACTTGAGAGACAGCAAAACAGCATTTGGCTGAAATATGATACTGTACTGATAATAGTGGCTGCAGTTGGTTTTTTTCTGGTTGTAATTAATTTGACGATTCTTGCTGCTGTATTCAAAAGCACATTAAAGCTAAGGTCAATGGTAAGACTTCTTTCTCCTTAGAGAAAGATTATAGAGTTTATTTCATATATATATTAAAATACAGTTATATTTATTTTTACAAGAGGAGACTTTATAAAAGTATGAATATTGAGACTGAGCAAGAACAGAGTTCGAAATAAGCATGTCCATAAACCAAAATGAACCAGAAAAATTTATGATATGCATACTTTTCAGTAGATACCCCTCTCCCACAATTCGATTTGACTTTTCTGGAACCCAAAGCATAGACATTTTCAATATTTTGGATGAATACATGGCTTCAACAAATGATACTCGTTCTAGCAACTTTATTTCAAATGAATTCTTAATTTGCAATCCAGAGATATACACTTCAATCTTGCAAACTTATTTGAGTATAGTTCCATAGTGAGTGAGATTATTAACATGATAAAACTGTGTCATTTAAAAGACACACAAAGATTACTTTTCTTGCTTTTACTTTTGTTCTAAAAGAAAAAAAACTTTTTCTTAAATAAGAGGAAATGAATCCTTTTAGTTAGGATTATTTCGCAACTAAATAATTAATTTTATATCCATCTTATTTTATTTTTATCCAGTTGCTTCAGTGTTCTCATTGAATCCCCTCTATTTAGCTTCTGTGCTGCTCAATCACAGTAGAAATTGTATATATTATTTTTGCTTTTAGATTCTATTTGGTTATAAGTTAGTTTGGATTTTTCTTTGTTTTAGCTGTGAAAACGGCTTGTTTTATACAAGTGAAATATCCACGTCGTTTTATTTTTTCTTTTTCATCTATTGGCCGTGGTCCCGTTTGTTTTCTTCTTGAGATTTCATTTTTCTCTTTATTTTTGTCATGGCTTGCCAGTTCGGCCTTAGATCTTTCAAAGGGGAGAAAGCATTAAAATATGAACTGAGGAGATGTGAAGTGAAGGCCAAGGATAAAATTGTAGAAGATCCAGAAAATGCAGGGAGACGGCAAAATAGTAAAATATTGTAATATCATGCTGATAACTTGTAAGAGAGTAGTCAATTTAGACTTGTCCTAGTTAAGGATAGGACAGGGGCCACAATTAGTATTATGGAAAGAGTTAAAGAGAGATGGGCAAAATATTTTGTGAATGTACTAAATTGTGATAGCGTTACAGGAAGAGGAAAAAAAATTGTTTCACCTTGGATGTGAGGGATGATCTAATTTTTGAGGGAGAATTTATGACGGTACTAAAAGGATTAACAAATATTAAGGCCTCAAGGAGCTTATAATGCGGTAGATGATTTTCTTAGATATGCTGGTTATGAGGCTTGAAACCAGTTAGGTATAATTATAAATACTATAGTAGTGGGGGGGGGGTCCAGGTTATATGAGAGCCCTCTGACGTCACAACAACCCTGACAAGATTACTATGAGATCCCTGTTTCTAGGCAAGAGTTCAATGGTTAGGTTAGGTGACACACCCCTTTGTTTTTCCATGGCAGCCCTCTGACGCCACGGCAGCCATAGGAAAATCAACACAAGGAAATTAATATATGATTCTTGGTTATGTTGATTTTGTTTCTTGGTTATGTTGTTTGATGTTTATTGTTAGTTATGTTAGGTTGGTGTTGTTTGTTGGTTATGTTGTTTGTTGGTTATGAGTGTTATGTTATGTTGATGTTGTTTCATGGTTATGTTATGTTTGTTGGTTATGAGTGTTATGTTGATGTTGCTTCATGGTTATGTTTTGTTGATGGTTATGTGGTTTGATGTTATGTTATGTTGTTTGATGGTTCTTTGTTTTGTTGATGCTGGTTATGTTTGCAGGACATATTTGAAATAAATTATGTTACTAGGATAGGTTTCTAGCGCAAGTCATGTTTCTAGACACACCCCCAAATGGATGACCTCCTATTTTCCCTGTTCCTAGGGAAAATTCAGTCTAGACCCATTCCAAAGTGGTAGAAACCCCTCACCACTGTCTCTAGCGCATGCAGTCTGACATCACAGTGCACACCCATTGTCCTTGAAGGGTCAAATAAGTGAAGCTACCAGCCCCTCGCACCTGCAGAGTCCAGTCACCTGTTCTATTAAAGGGAACAAACTTGGCAAGACTCCATGACACACCCCTCTGGAATCCAATGACGTCATACAACTTACCCCATTTCAAACAGACAGGTAAAATATGCTTGACGCAATTTTGCGTAACCCTACCAAAGGAACCCACGGGGAATCCCCGCATGTAACGTAGCGTTACCCGAAACCCCCAAAGAACTCTTTTTTCATTAGCTTAATGGCGGTACACATTTTACATAATGATTGCGCATCGCTCACTGCCTATAATACCATTTTGACATTTTTCGCCAAAAAGCCTTTCTTTTTCGGCGTATCATTTTTCGCTTGAAACACCTTTAATTTCTTCTAGAGTTTTTGACCCCGCCAGGACTCGAAAGGTCATTCCCTTCCAGTGGTACCGCGCCCCAAGCAAGTCATCCATGAAACCTTTGTCAATATTTTGTATCCTGAACCATATTCTAAAATAAACTATTGCACAACACCTGAGATTCCCCATTTTTTGGCAGTCGTTAGAACGGCGTGTTTAGTGCCAAATTTGATACACTCCGGGGGATATTTGCTTTCAAGATATTAATAAATGAGAAATGCGTGTCTTTTTCGTCTTAAACAATATATCTTAAAAACACAGACAATGAAAATAAAAACAAGTTGACAAGCAATAAAACATAAAAAAATTCAGCTAAAAAACACGAAAAAAAATAAAAGATGAAAATGGCATATTATTATATATGCAAATAAGAGAATCATCTATTATAGAAAACTGGGGGCTTCTAGCCTGAACCCCCCCCCCCCCCCCCAGAGAGAACGGGAGGGGGAGAGTGATATTAGATGCAATTTAAACCACATTAAGAACTTTTAAGGAAATACCCCTTTTTCATTAAGATAAATTTATGAATATTAAAAAATATCCTAGCAATAGCTTCCACCTCCTGACTTATCTTTAAGCTCTAGAGTATATTAGTCAAAGACAATGCATACCATGGATGATATTAAACACCCCCCACGACATCACTACATCCCCCCAAGAAATCTTTCAGGCATTTCCTAATAAAAATTATGGTTCTGAATCATGTGATTTAAGTATTTTGCAACCCAAGCCAATCCTAACGCCCCACAAAAAACTCCACACTACCAGAGCATTTCATCCAAGTGACATCACCCCCCTCCCCATCCCCTGGATGACCTGGTATTAGTGAGATTTCCCATTTTTTGGCAGTCGTTAGAACGGCGTGTTTGCTGCCGAATTTTATATACTCCGGGGGGGGGTGTTGCATTTAAGATATTAATAAAGGAGAAATGCGTGTCTTAGACGTCCCAAACAATGATTCTTAAGAACACAGAAAACGAGAATAAAACCAAATTGATAGGCAATAAAACATAAAAAAGACAACTAAAAAACACGACAAAAAAAGATGAAAATGTAATATTATCATATACGCCGAAAAAAATTATATCTATTATATAAAAGTGGGGGCTTCAAGCCTGAAAACCCCCAGTGACTAGGGGGGAGCAATATTACATACAATTCAAACCATATTAAGAGATTTTAAGGAAATACCCCTTTTTCATTAAGATAAATTCACGGTTATTTCACATTATCCTAACAATAGGTTCAACCCTCCTAGCAGTATTCATTTTCAGAGGGCACCTTGATAATAGATGTAGTTTTTAGGAGTTATTGCAGCATTAAAAGGATAAAGAATAACATGCCTAATTTAAGGAAAGACGAAGGGAGAGGACTCCAGGGGAGGGGAACCTTTTTCTCCGTCACCGGCTCAACACTGTTTTATTTTTATCGTTAGGCAAAGCGGTAATTTTCAAGCGTACATTTATGGTTATCCTGTCTCCCTCCACTAAGGTACCGACCTACTCGCTGGTCGCCTCCGAGTAAGTGTCCAATACCCCCCCCCCCCCCAAGCTGTTTTTCTTAGCTCAGGGTACCTTTTCACTAAAATATCAAAAAACACACAAACGAGGGGAAATTCTATTTCGAGAAATTCTTGTTACAATCCCCCCTGTGCGCTGTGGGGGAGTTTGGTCTGTGTCAACTCTTTTTTGGGGACGGACCCCTCCCCATCCTACGCGCTGTGGGTTGAGTTTGGTCTATGTCTACTTATTCCTGGAACGGAATGCAGGCTTCGGCTAGGCGATAAAAGAGGCAAAAGAACGATATTGCTCGAGATAATATAAAATGTAGTAATAATAGGAAAATTATCGTTGAGTTTCTACGGCAATGCTCTAAAATCGGACCATCCCTATTTCTAGCGCTCAGCTAGCAAGATTCGTGCCCTGGCAAAATTCCCAACCTGACAAAATTCCAGCCATTGATACATAATGTTTCTGGAAGACCCCCTGGATTTTTCTTGATCAGGTTTAATATGATGCCGTTTGTAGAGAATATTGTGCTTAAAGTCAATTTTCTTGATTTTCAAGCCAATATATTTTCTTTGTTATTCAACCCAAAAGACGGTAAGTTTGCTATATAGAAATTTTGGACAAGGCGGTTCTAATAGTGTACTTTTTGTTTTGATTTGAATCTTTTTTCAGGAGCAATGCGTTACTTTAGTTTTTACTATGGGACGTGACCGTCTCTTACTAGGTTGCTAGCTACCGCTGCAACCCGGAAATATATTTCCGTTGCTGTTAAAGTCAAATGACAGAAAGTTTCCTAATAGGGGTTTTGGACAAGGTAGTTCTAATCGTATACTTTTGTTTTTGATCTGACTTTTTTTCTTAGGAGCTATGGGTTCTTATATTTCTTAACATTCGACGTGATCGCCTCTTACTAGGTTGCTAGCTACTGCTGCAACCCGGATAAAAAAAACTAATTGACAAATACAATTTATGATGAACTATATTGGTCCTTTATGTAAAATTCTTTCTGATATGAACATTTCTTGGCGTAGTGGTTAGCACTTAGGGCTTTGAATATTGCGATCTGAGTTCAAATGTTGGTGGACCGTTAATATTACTTCATATATGGTTACTACCTACAATTCTGACGTCATTCATCGATATTAGTCATAAAAATGCAGCTTTTAGTGGAAAAATTGATTTTATTAAAAAAAAAATTATAAATGACACTAGATCTAGTAATTTCCTTTAGAATTAGCCATTGAACAACTCACTGCGATGTAAAGTGCCAAGCTATCTGTGGAAAAGAAGATAAGAGAAAGAAAAAAAGTAGCTAACTAAATTCAATGTATACAATGGTATGTTATTCCGATGATCGTCTTCTAATGTAACACCATGGGCTGGGAGTTAGTTCTTTACTGTAAAACTATAACGTCATTTCTGGTTGTAACCTATTAGTATGACACCATTAATTATCTTTTCTAAAAAGAAGCTTTTTTTGATAAATGAATTTTTGTTGTTAACTTTATGTTTCGTTAATTCCAAAGTACGTACATATAGCAATTTACTTTAAAATGAGCCCTTAAACAACTCTCTATGATCATCCGGTTCGCTGCTAACAGTGGAGGAAACAACGAAAAAAATTCAAACAGATCAGTGCTACCCATGCAAAAGTTATTTTCCTTTAATTTAATACCAAGGAACTTACTTTCTTCGATAGAAATTTCAGTAATAGCAATTCCAATGGAGTCCTCTTTGTTTTGGTATTGCGCAAATTTTTAGGACTTTCAACCAGTTTTTTTTAAATTTCCTCAAGTGTGTCGCTTGCCAGTTTTTTTAATGCTTTTTTTGGTTACTCTGGACCGTGGTTCGTCCTTTAATAGAATTTACCATATCGTAACAATTTATTTTATAATAATAATTATTTTTGTTAATTACAAAAAGGTTTCTATATACAGCAATTTCCTTTAAAATGAGCCATTAGACAGCTCTTTATTATGACCATGAACTGTTTGATTTAATATTTCAGTTACTATGGGCTACAGTTCGATCCTTATTGTAAATCATAGCTCTAATAAAACTATGACGAGATTCATTATTTATCTAGTAGGGTTTCAGACAAAGTGGTTCTAATGACGTACTTTTGTTTTAATCTGACTCTATTTTTAAGAGTTCTGGGTTTTTATATTTCTTAGCATTAGACTGATCATCTCTTACTAGGTTGCTAGCTAATGCTGCAACCCGGATTCACATATATAGTTATGAGAGGCAGCGTGGCCGAGTGGTTCAAGGCCCTGGTGTTAGCCACCAGTCTCTTCGGAGGCGTGGGTTCAAATCTTACCGCTGGTATACGATTACGATTTATGTACAAAAATCAAATATCTTTTGAAAACACTGCAGTATGAAAAGACATCAAAAATGCAGTTTTTAGCGGAAAAATTTATTCTCTTTTAAAAATAATTTATTTTAGTTACAAAAGATTTTTAACCCAATTAATTTCTTTAAAATGAGCCATTGAACAACTCTCTACGATGTTCCAGTGCCAAGCTATCTGTGGAAAAGAAAGAAGAAAGAAAAAAAATATGCCGTGTAGGCAGAATGTTGTAGTAGCCGCCACTTTTCTTGATTTTCAAGTCAATATATTTTCCTTGCTGTTCAAGCCAAGGGACAGATATTTCCCTATACAGGGGTTTCGGACAAGGCAGTTCAAATGGTGTACTTTTTTTTGATCTGACTCTTTTTCTAGGAGTTATGGGTTTTTATTTTTCTTAACATTGGACGTGATCGTCTCTTCCTAGGTTGCTAGCTACCGCTGCAACCCGGATTTTCATGAACGTTATCGATCCTTTATGTAGCAAACAGGAAAAAGCCTACGGCTTATTCTTCTTTTAAATAGTAAGAGACGAAACTCAAAAAATCGAGTAGCTAACTAAGTCCAATGTTTTGAATGTTATGTTATTTTAGTGATCGTCTTTTAATGTATTGAACTTTTCTATCTTCTATGAAAAATTTGGAACAGTATTTTAAATTTTTTCATCTGTTTGAGAAAAATCTGAACTGAAGTGGAAACTTTTTATATTATTTGGAAAAATAGAATTGATAACTTTATAACTTTTCCTATCTTCTAAGGAAAAATTTAGAACTGAACTTAAATTTTGTATGTCTTGGTGAACTTAAAACTGATGTGGAAGCTTTTTATTTTCTCTGGAGAAATTAGAATTGAATTATGTTCTTTGGTAAAATTCAGAGGAGAACTTGAACTTTTCTATCTTCTATGAAATATTTGGAACAGAACTTTAAATTTTTTCATCTCTTTGAGAAAAGCCGGAACTGAATTTAAGAAAATTTAGAATTAAAGTGAAACTTTTTATCTTCATGGAAAATAATCACAATCATGGTATAACTTTTCCTATCTTCTACGGAAAAATTTAGAAGTGAACTTTAAATGTTTTATGTCTTGGTGAAATTAAAGCTGAAGTGGAAGCTTTTTATTTTCTCTGGTGAAATTAGAATTGAATTGGGTTCCTTGTTAAAATTCAGAAGAGAACTTCAACTTTTCTATTTTCTAAGAAAAATTTGGTACAGAACTTTAAATTTTTTCATCTCTATGTAAAAAGTTAGAACTGAATTTGAAAAAATTCAGAATTAAAGTGAAACTTTTTATCTTCATGGACAATAATCATAATCATAGTATAACTTTTCCTATCTTCTATGAAAAAATTTAGAACTGAACTTTAAATTTTTTATGTCTTGGTGAACTTAAAACTGAAGTGGAAGCTTTTTATTTTCTCTGGAGAAATTAGAATTGAATTATGTTCTTTGGTAAAATTCAGATTAGAACTTGAAACTTTTCTATCTTCTAAGAAAAATTTGGAACAATATTTTAAATTTTTTCATCTCTTTGAGAAAATTCAGATTTTCTCAACTTATTTCATTTTCACTGCGAAAATTCAGAATCGAAGTTGAACTTTTCTTCTTCCGGGGAAATATTTGGAACAGAACTTTAAATTTTTTCTCAAGTTGGAAAATGGGTTTAGGAGGGACATTAAGAAAGGAACTTGATATTAAATGTCTTTTGAATATGTTGAGGTATTCAAAAATTTGTAAAGTATAGCTGTGGTGAAGAAGATAAGTAATTCAAGTTTTAAAATGAGTTTATGAGCGACATTAAGAAAGTAACTTGCTCTGTAATGGTCATTGATCTGTATTTCTTTTATATGATGTTTAATTAAATCTTGAATGTTTATGTTTGAATGAAAAAGATAAATTCTACAAGTTGGAAAATGGGGGTAGTAGGCACATTAAGGAAGTAACTTGATCTGAAATTTCCTTTGAAAAGTATTTCTTGGTGTTGAGGTATACAAAATGCTGTAAAGTATAGTTGTGGGTGAAAAAGATAATTTATTCCAGTAGGACAATGGTTTTAATAGCGACATTAAGAACGTAACTTGCTCTGAAATGGTCTTTGAAGAGTATTTCTTGGTGTTGAGATATCCAAAAAGCTGTACATTATAATTGTGGTTGAATAAGAATATTACTTAATGTTGTAAAATTGGTTTAGGAGGGACATTAAGAAAGTAACTTGCACTGAAATGTTATTTGAAAATTATTTATTGGTGTTGATTAATCAAAAAAGCTGTAAAGTATAGTTGTGGGTGAAAAAGATAAGTACTTCAAGTTGAAAAAAGGGTTTAGGAGGGACATTAAGAAAGTAACTTGCTCTGAAATGGTCTTTGAAAAGTATATATTTTTAACATTGGACGTGATCGTCTCTTACTAGGTTGCTAGCTACCGCTGCAACCCGGATATATTTCTTAACATTGGACGTGATCGTCTCTTACTAGGTTGCTAGCTACCGCTGCAACCCGGATGTCTATTATAATACGGTGCAACCCCGATCTTTAGTTACTACGGGCTACAGATCGGTCTTTACTGTAAAGTCTTTTGGAACCGCTGAATTGAGAGGCTGGACAGAAAAATGTTCAACCAATGTAGATTTTGCGCTTATTGTCAGTTTCTGAAGGATTGCAGCTTCCGGTATTTCAGGTAAATTATCAACACCAACCACGTTTTCAGCAAGACGTGCTTCAAGTATTTTATTTAAATCTTCTAGGGTGTATGCATGTATTGTTTATAGAGACTGTTGTTCTCTCTTAATCACAACAGTACTTCATGGACTTTTCTCAGATCTATTAGTGCAGTCCAAACATTCTTGTTGTAAGTAGACTGACCATTGACAATGACTACAAAACTATCAATGTTAAGAAGTTTTTCAGGCTGAATATCTGCATTTGCTTGCACATCAACAGGTAGATATACTATTCTCCCCTTAAGAGCGTCAACAAGTTCTGTTCTAGGTCTCTTCAATGCAGTTACTTGCCCTAATCTGACGATCGTAAGACAAGGCATTACAAATCGAATCATTGCCATTTCAAAATTATTCAAACACTTTATACATTCTGGTGTACAGTCTATAGGAACGTTATTTAATACTGATCGGACATTCTCCTGACTTTTCAACATTTTCCCAGCACAGAAATCACAGACAGAGAATGAAACTATGACATCCTCTTTCCAACCTGTACATTGAATTAGTTGTTCTCTGTCATCTTTGGGTATGTCCTGTTGTAGGTGTTCTAAAATCGTGGCCATCAAAACCTTTCTTATTTGAAAGGGATCTTAGACTCTTCAATTGGTGTTTTGTCTTTATCTGCTCACAACTGTCACAATGCAATGTGGGGTATACATCCTTGATGTTAGCTACCTTATCAAGGCTCTCACCAAATAATTTTATTATTGTATTTTCATCCACAGAAACTCTAATATTGCTATCACCGTAAATGAAGTCTTGACTATTATTACGACAGAGTCTACTTGACACTTCTTCTATGTAATGACTTAGTTCCTTGTACGAGCCCTCGACTTTTAGTAGATTAATATGTTGTATAATCTTACATTTTGATACTGCCTTATATACGCTATTAATGAAACAGTTCAAGACAGGAAAATGTGGAGCTAGTGCCCTTAGAGAACGCAAATAGCTCTGACATCCCTCATTTGGGCTACAGTATAACGAATGCCCATGCTTTCTTGTGTCCCTGTAATTGATTTCACAATAATTCAAGCCGCCAAGGTAGAAATTAACCAATTTGTCAGTTGAAAATTTTAATGCTATATTATTTTCAAGGATATCAAAAAGAATTTGACATAATTCAATATCCGTCGGATAGAGCTTGCAGATATCAGGGTGACATTGCCAAGTAACCTAATGCCCAATTTTTGGTTTTGAATGTTTACTCAGATTGTTTTAGGTGACTTCAGCCATCATAATTTCCTTGTCAGATCTAGTTTTAGAGCATTTTTCAATAGTTGTCTCGTACTTTTCAGGACAGTTTGTTCTACTACACAGAGAATTTTTCGCCAAATATTCAGTAGAACTAAACGAACTGTTTAAAACAAAGTTAGAAATGCTTTTTTCTTGAGTCGGTGTTCCAGGAATTTGTTCTAAATCATTAGTCTTACAAACACATTTACTAATAACCCTAACAGGCTCGTTTTCGCCATAATTGAAAAACATTGCTTTTCCTTCGCTGTTGATAGGTATGCTTGTATATATATTTTTATTGCTGCTACATAAACTGCAATTACTCCTTCCAAAATTAATATACGAATTTTCCAAGAAGTACGCCTCCGTATATTCACTGTGTTGTCGAACATTTTCCATTGCATCTATAAACTGTTCCGCAGTTGCCAATCCATACCTTGGAAGCTTTTCGTTAAACTGACAACATTTCTTTTGGATATTACTATGAAGCTTTGCCAAAGAATTTCTTGCCGACTTTTCAACAGCATCCGCTCTTTCAAAGAGAATTTTAATCTGTAATTTTGAATACTTTTCTTTGTCCCGATAAAACATGCGTAAAATGTTTCTCAATTTACAAAGATCAGCCTGCATTTTTGCCATCTTCTTGTATTTCTGAATGTAATTTTTCCCTTTGTCCTTATGCGATCTTCGGTACAGCCTCGCAGAGAATTTAATTTTTTCATTATAGCTTTTGTCACCCCAGTATCTACCCATTATTCTGGTAGCAATTTTTTTCTTATGTTTGTTTCGGTAATCTTCATCATTATCATACCGTTTCTTACTCTTTTGTTTGGCTGTATCAATTTTAGCATGTCTATAATCTTCATCATTGTGATAACACATCTTGCTGTTTTGTTTTGCTCTCTCAATTATTACTTCTTGATACGCCTTGTCAGTTGAATACCTTTGCTTTTTTCTTTCCAAGATGTTGTCTCTGTTTTTTGTATAGTACTGTTTTTTTAAATTACGTATAATAACTCGCTTAGAAGGTATCTTATTACAAAACAAGAAATAATATTTTCATCTAATTAACACTTCTTATAACTCGTATCAGGTATCCATAACCTAACAAAAAATAAAACTAATTTTTAAATTTTCAGGTATTTTGTTAGTTTGAATGAAAAGATTAAAATTATTGCTCAGATATCATAAATATTTTTGCAGTTTACATAATAACTTGAGCGATTCTAAACTGAAAAATAAAATATATATTAAAAAATGTAATTTTTTGGTCTGAAAATACATAGTCAATCCCACATTGGGTAGTTAGAACCTAACCAAAAATAAAACTAATTTTAACATTTTAAGGTATTTGTCCAGCTTGTATTGAAATATTCAAACTATTGCTCGGATACCATGGATATTTTTGCAGTTTACACAAGCTGCAAAGAACGCACAGGCTGATCTTTGTAAACTGAGAAAAATTTTACGAATGTTCTACCGGGATTACGAAAAATATTCAAAATTAAAGATTAAAATTATCTCTGAAAAAATAGATTTTGTTGAAAAGTCAGCTAGAGATGCTTTCGCAAAACTTCATAGTAATATCCAAAAGAAATGTTGCATGTTTACTGAAAGGCTTCCAAGGTATGGACCGGCAACTGTGGAACAGTTTACAGATGTAATGGGAAATCTTATACATCACTGTGAATATATGGAGGCATAATTGTCCTTTACTTAGTTTCAGCTTAAATTCGATGATCGAGCCTTTATGTACTATATCCAACGACTATGACGTCATTGATCAATATTGTATATACAAAATTGAGTTTTCATGAAAAATAATTAATAAAAAAAATTAAGTGCAAAAGGCGCTAGATCTAGAGATTTCCTTTAAAATGAGCCATTGAACAACTCTCTACGATGTTCCAGTGCCAAGCTATCTCTGGAAACAAAAGAAAGAAAAAAATATCCCGTTTGTGCAGAATAACGTGGTTAAAGTCAATTTTCTTGATTTTCAAGTCAATATATTTTCTTTGTTATTCAAGCCAAAGGGTGGTAAGTTTCCTTTTTAGGGGTTTCGGACAAGGCGGTTCTAATGGTGTACTTTTTGTTTTGATCTGACTATTTTTCTAGGAGTTAGGGGTTTTTATATTTCTTAACATTGGACGTGATCGTCTCTTACTAGGTTGCTAGCTACCGCTGCAACCCGGATCTAATGGTAAGGATGTCCACTTGTTACCTGGGAGATGGGGGTTCGATTCCCCGTCGGGGTGAACTTTTAATATGTTGAATTAAAAGCACTATCTTTTCAATTTAAAATTTAAAAAAGAAACTTGTTTATTTACATTCTTGCTAAAATAATGAAGATAATATGAATGAACCAGAGTGTTCAGTTTCTTTGGACTTGAGTTCGTTTTTTAACTATAAATACAAACAGGAAAAAGCCTACGGCTTTTTCTTCTTTTAAATAGTAAGAGACGAAACTCAAACAACCAAGTAGCTAACTAAGTCCAATGTATGGAATGGTTTGTTATTTCAGTGATCGTCTTTTAATGTAAAAATCTTACCGCTGGTATACGATTATGTTTGAAAGACTGCAGTGTGAAAAGACATTGAAAATGCAGTTTTTGGTGGAAAAATTTATTCTCTTTTAGAAATAATTTATTTTAGTTACAAAAGGTTTTTAACCCAATTAATTTCCTTTAAAATGAGCTATTGAACAACCCTCTACGATGTTCCAGTGCCAAGCTATCTGTGGAAAAGAAAAGAAGAAAAAAAGAAAGAAAAAAATATCCCGTTTAGGCAGAATGTTGTAGTAGCTGCCACTTTTCTTGATTTTCAAGCCAATATATTTCCCTTGCTGTTCAAGCCAAGGGACAGAAAGTTTCCTATACAGGGCTTTCGGACAAGGCGGTTCTAATAGTGTACTTTTTGATTTGATCTGACTCCTTTGTTAGGAACTATGGGTTTTTATATCTCTTAACATTGGACGTGATCGTCTCTTACTATGTTGCTAGCTACCGCTGCAACCCGGATATCAGTTGTAATAATCCTTCTATATCAATTCTTTATGTAAAATTTTTACTCCTACGGGCTGTGGTTTGCTCTATACTAGGCTGCAGTTAGAGCTACAACAATGATTGCCTTAAGACTTCAGTCGCTATTTGATGTAGTTCATTCTTTAATACAAAATTGAAAAACCTTCAAAAAAGAAACCAAAAGTTTGAAGCATAGTACATTATGGAATTATTATTAATAATTGCTATGGGTTTGAGTTAATTCTTTACTTTAATTTCGTCTACAACTCAAATATAGCCCAGAACTTTCTATTTTCTAGAAAGAAAAAATATGCCGTTTAGGCAGAATGTTGTAGTAGCTGCCACTTTTCTTGAATTTCAAGCCAATATATTTCCGTTACTGTTCAAGCCAAGGAACAGAAATTTTCCATTACAGGGGTTTCAGATAAGGCGGTTCTATTGGTGTACTTTTTGTTTTGATCTGACTTTTCTTAGGAGCTATGGGTTTTTATATTTGTTAACATTGGAGGTGATCGTCTCTTACTAGGTTGCTAGCTACCACTGCAACCCGGATACAACTTTATATTCGTTCTTTATTATAATTCTTCTTTGAAATAGTAAGAGAAGAACCTCAAACGATCAAGTAGCTAACTAAGTCCACTGTATGCAATAATTATTTATTCCAATGATCGTCTTTTAATGAATAAAATTGCTATAAAGTTCGTTAAAACGATATGATAGACAATACTGATGGTTAGAGTTTGGTCTTTAAGTTATCATATACTGCTAAAATTCGTTTTTATATGAACATTTCTTGGTGTAGTGGTTAGCACTTAAGACTTTGAATCCTGCGATCCGAGTTCAAATCCTGGTGGACGGTTGTTATTAAATGTAGCTTACTTATACTACCATTTAGGCTTCTGCTGTAATTCTTTCTTTTTAAAAATTAAATTAGTTGCCATCGCCTAGAGTTAGTTCTTTACCACATCGTAATAATTTGTTTTATAATAATAATTAATTTTGTTCTTTACTCTTTACTTGCTCTTTACTATGACAACGAACCGTTTGATTTAATACTTAAGTTACTATGGGTTAAAGTTCGTTCCTTATTGTAAAACTATTGCTCGGATACCATGGATATTTTTGCAGTTTACACAAGCTGCAAAGAACGCACAGGCTGATCTTTGTAAACTGAGAAAAATTTTACGAATGTTTTACCGGGATTACGAAAAATATTCAAAATTAAAGATTAAAATTATCTCTGAAAGAATAGATTTTGTTGAAAAGTCAGCTAGAGATGCTTTCGCAAAACTTCATAGTAATATCCAAAAGAAATGTTGCATGTTTAGTGAAAAGCTTCCAAGGTATGGACCGGCAACTGTGGAACAGTTTACAGATGTAATGGGAAATCTTATACATCACTGTGAATATATGGAGGCATAATTGTCCTTTACTTAGTAGTTTCAGCTTAAATTCGATGATCGAGCCTTTATGTACTACATCCAACGACTATGACGTCATTGATCAATATTGTATATACAAAATTAAGTTTTTCGTGAAAAATAATTAATGAAAAAAAATTAAGTGCAAAAGGCGCTAGATCTAGAGATTTCCTTTAAAATGAGCCATTGAACAACTCTCTACAATGTTCCAGTGCCAAGCTATCTCTGGAAACAAAAGAAAGAAAAAAATATCCCGTTTGTGCAGAATAACGTGGTTAAAGTCAATTTTCTTGATTTTCAAGCCAATATATTTTCTTTGTTATTCAAGCCAAAGGGTGTTAAGTTTCCCTTATAGGGGTTTCGGACAAGGCGGTTCTAATGGTGTACTTTTTGTTTTGATCGGACTATTTTTCTAGGAGTTAGGGGTTTTTATATTTCTTAACATTGGACGTGATCGTCTCTTACTAGGTTGCTAGCTACCGCTGCAACCCGGATCACAGACAGTGAATGAATCTATGACATCCTCTTTCCAACCTGTACATTGAATTAGTTGTTCTCTGTCATCTTTGGGTATGTCCTGTTGTAGGTGTTCTAAAATCGTGGCCATCATTACATCAAAACCTTTCTTATTTGAAAGGGATCTTAGACTCTTCAATTGGTATTTTGTTTTTATCTGCTCACAACTGTCACAATGCATTGTGGGGTATACATCCCTGTTGTTAGCTACCTTATCAAGGCTCTCACCAAATAATTTTATTATTGTATTTTCATCCACAAAAACTCTAATATTGCTATCACCGTAAATGAAGTCTTGACTATTATTACGACAGAGTATACTTGACAATTCTTCTATATAATGACTTAGTTCCTTGTACGAGCCTTCGACTTTTAGTAGATTAATATGTTGCATAATCTTACATTTTGATACTGCCTTATAAACGCTATTAATGAAATAGTTCAAGACAGGAAAATGTGGAGCTAGTGCCCTTAGAAAACGCAAATAGCTCTGACATCCCTCATTTGGGCTACAGTATAACGAATGCCCATGCTTTCTTGTGTCCCTGTAATTGATTTCACAATAATTCAAGCCGCCAAGGTAGAAATTAACAACTTTGTCAGTTGAAAATTTTAATGCTATATTAATTTCAAGGATATCAAAAAGAATTTGACATAATTCAATATCCGTCGGATAGAGCTTGCAGATATCAGGGTGACATTGCCAAGTAACCTGCTGCCCAATTTTTGGTTTTGAATGTTTACTCAGATTGTTATAGGTGACTTCAGCCATCATAATTTCCTTGTCAGATCTAGTCTTAGAGCATTTTTCAATAGTTGTCTCGTACTTTTCAGGACAGTTTGTTCTACTACACAGAGAATTTTCTGCCAAATATTCAGTAGAACTAAAAGAACTTTTTAAAACACAGTTAGAAATGCTTTTTTCTTGTGTCGGTGTTCCAGGAATTTTTTCTAAATCATTAGTCTTACAAACACATTTACTAATAACCCTAACAGGCTCGTTTTCGCCATAATTGAAAAACATTGCTTGTCCTTCGCTGTTGATAGGTATGCTTGTATATATATTTTTATTGCTGCTACATAAACTGCAATTGCTCCTTCCAAAATTAATATACGAATTTTCTAAGAAGTACGCCTCCGTATATTCACTGTGTTGTCGAACATTTTCCATTGCATCTATAAACTGTTCCGCAGTTGCCAATCCATACCTTGGAAGCTTTTCGTTAAACTGACAACATTTCTTTTGGATATTTCTATGAAGCTTTGCCAAAGCATTTCTAGCCGACTTTTCAACAGCATCCGTTCTTTCAAAGAGAATTTTAATCTGTAATTTTAAATACTTTTCGTGATCCCGATAAAACATGCGTAAAATATTTCTCAATTTACAAAGATCAGCCTGCATTTTTGCCATCTTCTTGTATTTCTGAATGTAATTTTTCCCTTTGTCCTTATGCGTTCTTCGGTACAGCCTCGCAGAGAATTTAATTTTTTCATTATAGCTTTTGTCACCCCAGTATCTACCCATTATTCTGGTAGCAACTGTTTTCTTACGTTTGTTTCGGTAATCTATATCGTTATCATACCGTTTCTTGCACTTTTGTTTGGCTGTCTCAATTTTCGCATGTCTATAAACTACATCATTATAATAACGCTGTTTGTCACTATCAATTTTCGCATCTCGATACGCCTGATCGGTTGAATACCTTTGCTTTTCTCTTTTCAAGATGCTATCTCTGTTTTTTTGGTAGTACTCTTTTTTTAACTTGCGTGTAGCTAGCTTGATTGAAACCATTATGTAACCATTAGTTGAATTTTTATATCCCGTATCAAGTATCAAGAACCTAACAAAAAATTAAACTAATTATAAAATTTTCAGGTATTTTTCTAGTTTTAATTAAAAGATTAAAACTATTGTTCAGACACCATAAATATTTTTGCAATTTATAACTTTAGCGATTCTGAACTAAAAACGAAAATAAAATAAAAATTAATTTTTTCAATTTTCACGTCACGTCGCTCATTAAGTCATAAACCTATTGTGTACTATTATTAGTACACAATAGGTTTTAGATATTACGTCATGTCACTTATTACGTCATATATGGTTATTAGTAGATAATCGGTAAAATATTCTTTCTTTATTATAAAAATTATTAAGTACACAATACCCCGTGTCGAGTATCTGAAACCTAGCATAAAAAAACTAATTTTTAAATTTTCAGGTATTTATCTTGTTTGAATTACAAAATTAGTATTATTGTTTAGACACCATAAATATTTTTGCTGTTTACATAATAAGTTTAGCGATTCTGGACTGAAAACTAAAATAAGTGCAATTATAAGACAATAATATGGAGATCATACTTTACGGGTTACAAACCAAAAAAAGTTTGGTTCCAGGATACAATAATAACTTTGAACTGAAATGAAAAAAAATTTTCTTCCAGGAGACAAAAAGTAAAACTAATTATAAAATTTTCATGTATTTTTGTTGTTTAAATTAAGAAATTACTATTACTGATTAGGCATCATAAATATTTTTGTAGTTTACATAATAATTTTAGCGATTAAGCCAAAAAAGAAAATTTTGGTTCCAGGAGTTTCGCTTACTATTGAGACAAGTAGCTATTATTACTATACAGTTCATTACCATGAACTGCTTGATTGCTTAAAAATTCAAATATCTTTGAAAAGACTGCAGTATGAAAATACATCAAAAATGCAATTTTTTTGACAAAATTGATTCTAATTTAAAAAGTATTTTATTTTTAACTACAAAAGGCACTAGATGTTGCAATTTCCTTTAAAATGAGCTATTATACAGCTCTCTATGATTTTTCAGTGCCCAGCTAGCTGAGGAGGAAAATCAAGCGGAAAGAAAAAAATATCCCGTTTGTGGAGAATAACGTGGTAAAAGTCAATTTTCTCGATTTTCAAGCCAATATATTTTCTTTGTTATTCAAGCCAAAGGGCGGTAAGTTTCCTTTATAGAGGTTTCGGACAAGGTGGTTCTAATGGTGTTCTTTTTGTTTTGATCTGACTCTTTTTTTAGGAGTTGGGGGGTTTTATATTTCTTAACATTGAAGGTGATCGTCTCTTACTAGGTTGCTAGCTACCGCTGCAACCCGGATATTTCATGACGTCTTCAGAAACCACAACATAATGTCGTGTTTTTCTATTCACGTCTCAGCTCTAATATAAAACTATGACGACATTCATTATTTATCTAGTAGGGTTTCAGACAAAGTAGTTCTAATGATGTACTTTTATTTAAATCTGGCTCTATTTTTAGGAGTTTTGGGTTTTTATATTTCTTAGCATTGGACTGATCGTCTCTTACTAGGTTGCTAGCTACTTCTGCAACCCAAATTCCCATATATAGTTATGAGAGGCAGATTGGCCGAGTGGTCCAAGGCGCTGGTGTTAGCCACCAGTCTCTTCGGAGGCGTGGGTTCAAATCTTACTGCTGGTATACGATTATGATTTATGTACAAAAATCAAATATCTTTGAAAAGACTGCAGTATGAAAAGACATCAAAAATGCAGTTTTTAATTGAAAAATTTCTTCTCTCTTGGAAATAATTTATTTTAGTTACAAAAGATTTTTAACCCAATTAATTTCCTTTAAAATGAGCCATTTAACAACTTTCTACGATGTTCCAGTGCCAAGCTATCTGTGGAAAAGAAGAAAAAAGAAAGAAAAATATCCTGTTTAGGCATAATGTTGTAGTAGCTGCTACTTTTCTTGATTTTCAAGCCAATATATTTCCCTGGCTGTTCAAGCCAAGGGACAGAAAGTTTCCTATACAGGGGTTTCGGACAAGGTGGTTCTAATGGTGTACTTTTTGTTTTGACCTGACTCTTTTTTAGGAGTTAGGGGTTTTTATATTTCTTAACATTGTACGTGATCGTCTCTTACTAGTTTGCTAGCTACCGCTGCAACCCGGATTGCTAGCTACTGCTGCAACCCGGACTAGATGTCGTTCTTTACTTTAATAAAATGATTTGTTATTCCAATGATCGTCTTTTAATGTAATTTTCGTGAAAAATTAACTATATTTTAAAAATTAATTTCTTCAATTACAAAAAGTTTTTAGCCACATCAATTTACTTTAAAATGAATCATTAAACAGCTCTCTACAATGTTCCTGTGCAAAGCTGTCAGAGAAGGAAAAGAAAAAGCACTGCCTATGATTAACTTCACTGATCCCTTATACAATATTTAACATAAACGTCATTAATCAGACATTTTAATATATGCTATGTGGTCTAGTGGTTAGGGTAGTTGGCTCAAATCCAGTTGACCCGAGTTTGATTTCCGGCATGGGAAATTTTTACCGATGATGAATTCTTAAGGAAAATAATTAAAATTAATTTGTGTTATACTATCAAATCTTAAGATAAATATGTGTTACATCATCCTCTATATAATGATTCCTTTTAATACTTCGGTTACTAAGGGCCACAGTTCGTTCTTTAATGTATTTCTAGCCGACTTTTCAACAGCATCCGCTCTTTCAAAGAGAATTTTAATCTGTAATTTTGAATACTTTTCGTGATCTTGATAAAACATGCGTAAAATGTTTCTCAATTTACGAAGATCAGCCTGCATTTTTGCCATCTTCTTGTATTTCTGAATGTAATTTTTCCCTTTGTCCTTATGCGTTCTTCGGTACAACCTCGCAGAGAATTTAATCTTTTCATTATAGCTTTTGTCACCCCAGTATCTACCCATTAATCTGGTAGCAACTTTTTTCTTATGTTTGTTTCGGTAATCTTCATCATTATCATACCGTTCCTTGCTCTTATGTCTAGCCTGCTCAATTCTTGCTTCTCTGTAATCTTTATCATTATCACACCGTTCCTTGCTCTTTTGTATAACCTGCTCAATTGTTGCTTCTCTATAAGGTTTATCATTGTGATAACGATCCTTGATATTCTGTTTGGCTCTCTCAATTTTTACCCCTCGATACGCCTGGTCGGTTGAATACCTTTGCTTTTCTCTTTTCAAGATACTATCTCTGTTGTTTGTGTAGTACTATTTTTTCAATTTGCGTGCAGCTTGCTTGATTGAAACCATTATGTAATTATGAATGTGAAAATTTACAGTTCTGACGCTTCTTATATAGTAATTATGATGTCACAGCGTAATGATTTTATTGACGTCATAGCGCAATGATATTATTTCATGGCGTCTTCAGAAACAACAATATAATTTCGTGTTTTTCTATTCACGTCATAGCTCTAATATAAAACTATGACGACATTCAATATTTATCTAGTAGGATTTCAGACAAGGTAATTCTAATGATGTACTTTTGTTTTGATTTTACTCTATTTTTAGGAGTTTTGTTATATTTCTTAGCATTGGACTGATCGTCTCTTACTAGATTGCTAGCTACTGCTGCAATCCAGATTCACATACATAGTTATTTATGAGAGGCAACCTGGCCGAGTGGTCCAAGGCACTGGTGTTAGCCACCAGTCTCTTTGGAGGCATGGGTTCAAATCTTACCGCTGGTATACGATTATGTTTGAAAGACTGCAGTGTGAAAAGACATCGAAAATGCAGTTTTTGGTGGAAAAATTTATTCTCTTTTAGAAATAATTTATTTTAGTTACAAAAGGTTTTTAACTCAATTAATTTCCTTTAAAATGAGCTATTGAACAACCCTCTACGATGTTCCAGTGCCAAGCTATCTGTGGAAAAGAAAAGAAGAAAAAAAGAAAGAAAAAAATATCCCATTTAGGCAGAATGTTGTAGTAGCTGCCACTTTTCTTGATTTTTAAGCCAGTATATTTCCCTTGCTGTTCAAGCCAAGGGACAGAAAGTTTCCTAGACAGAGGTTTTGGAAAAGGTGGTTCTAATGGTGTACTTTTTGTTTTGATCTGACTCCTTTTTTAGGAACTATGGTTTTTTTTATTTCTTAACATTGGACGTGATCGTCTCTTACTAGGTTGCTAGCTACCGCTGCAACCCGGATGGTGTACTTTTTGTTTTGATCTGACTCCTTTCTTAGGAACTATGGGTTTTTATATTTCTTAACATTGGACGTGATAGTCTCTTACTAGGTTGCTAGCTACCGCTGCAACCCGGATTTTCAAAACACATTTTTTAACTTTTGATTGCTATGGGTTGCAATTCACCTTTTAACTGGTTACAGCAAGGCTGCACAGCTTCAGTTTGTCCTTTAGTATAAATTTTTGTACCAGATTACAAACAGAAGAAAACCTGTGGCTTTTTCTTATTTGGAATAGTAAGAGACGATCTTTAGAGAATAAGGCATCGAACTAATCCCAATATGTACCATGAATTGTTCTATACTAGTTTTAAACCATCTCTACAGCTATGATATCAATGAAACCTAGGTAGTCACCATTTATAATTTCTATTTTAAAAAAATTAAGTACAAATGGCACGAGATCTAGAGATTTCCTTTAAAATAAGCAATTGAACAACTCTCTACGATGTCTCGCAGAGGTGATAATTTTTTCATTATAGCTTTTGTCACCCCAGTATCTACCCATTATTCTGGTAGCAACTTTTTTCTTATGTTTGTTTCGGTAATCTTTATCGTTATCATACCGTTCCTTGCTCTTTTATTTGGATGTCTCAATTTTTGCATGTCTATAAACTTCATCATTATAATAACGCTGTTTTTCACTATCCATTTTTGCATGTCTATAAACTTCATTATTATAATAACGCTGTTTGTCACTTTCAATTTTTTCATGTCTATAATCTTCATCATTGTGATAACACTCCATGCTCTCTCAATTTTTACTTCTCGATCCGCCTGGTCAGTTGAATACCTTTGCTTTTCTCTTTTGAAGATGCTATCTCTGTTTCTTGTGTAATACTGTTTTTTTAAATTACGTATAACTCGCTTAGAAGGCATCTTATTACTATAAATAAACAATAAATATTTCTTAACTAATTATCATTTCTTAAGTCTCGTATAAAGTACCTATAACCTAACAAAAAATTAAACTAATTTTTAAATTTTCAGGTATTTTTCTAGCCTAAATTAAAAGATTAAAACTATTGCTCAAATACCATAAATATTTTTGTAGTTTATAACCTTAGCGATTCTGAACTGAAAATGAAAATAAAATAAAAATTCATTTTTTCAATTTTTACGTCATGTCGCTCATTACGTCATATATGGTTATTAGTACACAATAGGTTTTAGATATTACGTCATGTCACTTATTACGTAGTATACGGTTATTAGTAGACAATCGGTAGAATATTCGTTCTTTAGTATAAAAACTTCAAAAAGCATAGAAAACTTGTTCATATTTATTTTTGTACATTTTGTTCATATTTAATTTTGTTATATTCATTTTATATTGGTTATTATGAGTCGGACAAACATTTCGGGGGAGGTGGGGGGGGGGGGGTTGCAAACCCACTAAACCCTCTAGATACGTCCTTGAATGTTAACATCTGAAAATTTTTATTAGATGTGTTGGGAGGGATGGGGGGCGTGAGAGGGGGGTTAGTTGCCCTCAAATCACTTTCGAATATTAAAAAGGATTTCCAATTGAATGAACCCTTTTTGAAATTTTGCGAAAACTCTATAAAAACCTTATATACCCTCAAGGCAGAACTTACAACCTTTGCCCTTGGGGCTCTGGGGGGGTTGTCATCCTTAAAAACATAATTTCCAGAACTTTCAACTACGTTGAACAAAATGGCCATCTCTAAACTTTGATTGAATGTTCTTGGGGAAATGGTGGGCGTGAGAGGGGGGTTAATTACTGTCAAATCACTTTCGACTGTTAAAAACGGCAATTTCAATTTCCAATCAAATGAGCACTTTTTGAAATTTCTACAACAACTTTCTATATATACTTTATATGCCCCCAGGGCATAACTTACAACCCTTGCACTGAGGGCTCTGAGGGGGTCATCATCCTAAAAGACCTAATTTCAAGAACTTTCAAATACGTTGAACAAAATGGATATCTGAAAATTTTGATTGGATGTGTTTGGGAAATTGGTGTGAGAAGGGGTGTGAGAGGGGGGTTAGTTGCCCTCAAATCACTTTCAAATATTAAAAAGGATTCAAATATTAAAAAGTATACTAGCCCTTTGAATTTCCAATCGAATGAGCCCTTTTTCAAGTTTCTACGACAAAGATTTCAATGAAAACCTTATATGCCCCCAGGGCATAACTTATAACCCTTGCCCTGAAGACTGTGGTGGGAGTGTCCTGCTCAGAGGTATAATTTCCTGAACTTTGAACTGCGTGGAACAAAATGGCTATCTCAAAATTTTTATTGGATGTGTTTGGGGAAATGGTGGGCGTGTAAGAGGTGTTAATTGCTTTCCAATCACTTTCGACTATTAAAAAGGGAACTAACCATTTCATTTTCTAATAGAATGAGCTCTTTTTGAAGTTTCTTCGACAACGCGTTTTATAAAACCTTATATACCCCATGGTCATAATTTACAACCCTTACTCCGAGGGCTGTGGGGGGGGGGGAGGATTTTATTCCTTAAAGACCTAATTTCCAAAACTTAAAACTACGTTAGACAAAATGGCTATCTCAAAATTTTGATCAGATGTATTTGGGAAAATGGTGGGCGTGAGAGGGGCGGTAATCTCTCTCCAATCACTTTCAACTATTAAAAATTGCCCTAGCTCTTTCAATTTCCAATCAAATGAGCCCTTTTGAAGTTTCTACGACAAAACTTTCAATAAAACCTTATATGCCCCAGGGCATAACTTACAACCCTTGCCCTGAGTGCTGGGGGGTTATTCTAAAAGACCCAATATCCAGAACTTTCTACTACGTTGAACAAAATGGCTATCTGAAAATTTTTATTGGATGTGTTTGGAGGAATGGTGGGCGTGAGAGGGGGTTTAGTTACCCTCCAGTCACTTTCGACTATTACAAAGGGCACTAGCCCTCTCAATTTCTAATTGAAGGAACCCGTTTTGAAGTTTTACGACAACTCTATCTATAAAAACCTTATATGCCCCCAGGGCAGAACTTACAACCTTTGCCCTTGGGGCTCTGGGGGGTTTGTTATCCATAAATACATAATTTCCAGAACTTTCGACTACGTTGAACAAAATGACTATCTCTTAACTTTGATTGAATTTCTTGGGGAAATGGTGGGTATGAGAAGGGGGTTAACTGCTCTCCACTCACTCTCTACTATTAAAAAGGGCAATTTCAATTTCCAATAAAATGAGCCCTTTTTGAAATTTCTACAACAACTTTCTATATAAAATTTATATGCCCCCAGGGCATAACTTACAACCCTTGAACTGAGGGCTCTGAGGGGGTTATCATCCTAAAAAACCTAATTTCAAGAACTTTCAACTACGTTGAACAAAATAGATATCTCAAAATTTTGATTGGATGTGTTTGGCAAAATGGTGGGTGTGAGAGGGGCATTAGTCGCTCTCCAATCACTTTAAACTATTAAAAAAGGCACCAGCCCTTTCAATTTCCAATTGAACGAGCCCTTTTGAAGTTTCTACAACAACACTTTCTATAAAAACCTTATATGCCTCCAGGGCATAACTTACAACCCTTGCCCTGAGGGCTGTGGAGGGGGGAGGGTGCCAGCCTTAAAGACCTAATTTCCAAAACTTTCAACTACGTTGAATAAGATGGTTATCTAAAAAAAAATTATTGGATGTGTTTGGGGAGAAGATGGGCGGGAGAGGGGGGTTAGTTAACCTCAAATCACTTTCGACTATAAAAAGGATACTAGCCCTTTGAATTTGCAATCGAATGAGCCCTTTTTAAGTTTCTACGACAAAGATTTTAATAAAAACTTTATATGCCCCCAAGGTATAACTTACAACCCTTGCCCTGAAGACTGTGGTGGGAGTGTTCTGCTCAAAGGTATAATTTCCTGAACTTTGAACTGCTTGGAACGAAATGGCTATCTCAAAATTTTTATTGCATGTGTTTTGGGAAATGGTGAGCGTAAATGGGGTGTTAGTTGCTTTCAAGTCACTTTCGACTATTAAAAAGGGCACTAGCCATTTCAATTTCCAATCAAATGAGCCCTTTTTGAAGTTTCTACGACAATGTGTTCTATAAAAACCTTATATACCCCCTGGGTATAATTTAAAACCCTTGCTGAGAGGGCTGTTTGGGGGGAGGGGGTTGTCATCCTCAAGTACCTAATTTCCAGAACTTAAAACTACGTAGAATAAACTGGCTATCTCAAAGTTTTGATTGGATGTGTTTGGGGAAAAGGTGGGCGTGAGAGGGAGGTTAGTTGCCCTCCAACCACTTTTGACTATTAAAAAGGGCACTAGCCCTTTGAATTTCAATTAGAATGAGCTTTATTTGAAGTTTCTACGACAACGCCTTCTATACAAAACCTTACATGCCCCAAGGGCATAACTTACAACCCTTGCCCTGAGGGCTGTGGGGGACTTTCCTCCTCAAAACACAATTTCTATGTGGATTTCAACTACGCTGAACAAAATGTCTATCTCAAAATTTTTATTGAATGTGTTTTGGGAAATGGTGGGGATGGAAGGGGTGTCACCTCTAAATCACTTTCGACTATTGAAAAGGGCACAAGCCACTCCAATGTCCAATTGAATGAGCCCTTTTCGAAGTTTCTACGACAACTTCTTCGATACGAAGTGTCCTGTTCTAAAGGAAAAAATGAATAAATAATACATTGTAATCGTTCTTATATGCCCCAAGGGAAAAACTTAAAACCCTTGCCCTGACAGTTGTGGGGGAGTGTCTTCCTCAAAAACATTTTTTCTATCTGAAAATCAACTACACTGAACAAAATGGTTATCTCAAAATTTTGATTGGATGTATTTGGATGAATGATTGGCGTGTGGGGGGAGGGGGGGTAGTTGCCCTCCAATCACTGTCGACTATTGAAAAGGGCACTAGGCAGATCAATTTCCAATCGAATGAGCCCTTTTCGAAGTTTCTAAGACAACTTCTTCGATACGAAGTGCCCTGCTCTAAAGGAAAAAATAAATAAATAATACATTGTGCCAACATCGCTCTTATATGCCTCCAGGGCATAACTTAAAACCCATGCCCTGAGGGTCGTGGGGGAGTGTCCTCCTCAAATCAACTACGCTGAACAAAATGACTATCTCAAAATTTTGATTGCATGTGTTTTGGGAAATGGTGGGCGTGAGAGGGGTGTTAGTTGCCTTTCAATCACTTTTGACCATTAAAAAGGGACCTGGGCACTCTAATTTACAATCGAATTTAGTCCGTTTCGAAGTTTCTACGACAAATCCTTCGATACGAAGTGCCCTGGTATGGAAAAAAAATATTACATTGTGCCAAAATCGTTCTTTACTTAGGCAGCGCGATCACGCTGCCTATGATTTTTACGAAAAATTTCTATAGAAACCTCATATGCCCCCAGGGCATAACTTACAACCCTTGCACTGAGGGCTCTGAGGGGGTTATCATCCTAAAAGACCTAATTTCCAGAACTTTCAACTACGCTGAAAAAAATTGATATCTCAAAATTTTGATTGGATGTGTTTGGAAAAATGGTGGGCGTGAGAGGGGCGTTAGTAGATATCCAATTGTTTTCAACTATTAAAAAAGGCACTAGCCCTTTGAATTTCAAATTGAATGAGCCTTTTTCTAAGACACTGAAGTTTCTACGACAACGCTTTCAATAAAAACTTTATGTGCCCCCGGGGCATAACTTACAACCCTTGCCATGAGGGCTGTTGGGGGAGTGGTTGTCATCCTTAAAGACCTAATTTTCAATACTTTCAACTACGTTGAATAAAATGGCTATCTAAAAATTTTTTCGGATAATTTTGGGGAAAAGGTGGGCGTGAGAGGGGGTTTAGTTACCCTCAAATCACTTTTGACTATTAAAAAGGGCACTAGCCCTTTGAATTTCACATCGAATGAGCCCTTTTTCAAGATTCTATAACAAAGATTTCAATAAAAATCTTTTATGCCCCAGGGCATAACTTATAACTCTTACCCCGAAGACTGTGGGGGTAGTGTCCTGCTCAAAGGTATAATTTCCTGAAACTTGAACGTCGTGGGACAAATTTGCTATCTCAAAATTTTTATTGGATGTGTTTGGAGAAATGGTGGGCGTGGAAGGGGTGTTAGTTGTCTTCCAATCACTTTCGACTATTAAAAAGGGCACTAGCCATTACAATTTCCAATCGAATGAGCCCTTTGTGAAGTTTCTACGGCAACGCGTTCTATATAAACCTTATATGCCCCCAGGGCATAACTTACAACCTTTGCCCCGAGGGTTGTGGAGGATTGTCCTCCTCAAAAACATATTTTCAATCTAGAAATCAACTACGCTGAACAAAATGAATATCTCAAAATTTTGATTGGATATGTTTTGGGTTTGATGGGCATGGGGGGGGGCATATTGTCCTCCAATCACTTTCTACTATTAAAAAGGGCACTAGCCCTTTGAATTTCCAATCGAATGAGCCTTTTTGAAGTTTCTACAACAACTACTTCTATACTGTCCTCCTCAAAAACATCATTTCTATCTAGAAATCAACTACGCTGAACAAAACGGCTAATTCAAAATTTTGATTGGATGTGTATCGGGAAATGATGGACATGGAAGGGGTGTTAGATGCCATCCAATTACTTTCTACTACTAAAAAGGGCACAAGCAACTCCAATTTCCAATTGAATCAGCCCTTTTCGAAGTTTCTACGACAACTTCTTCGATACGAAGTGCCCTGCTCTAAAGGAAAACATATAAATAATATAGAGTGCCAACATTGTTCTTATATCCTCTCAGGGTATAACTTAAAACCCTTGCCCCGAGGGTTGTGGGGGAGTTTCCTCCTCAAAAGCATATTTTCTATCTTAAAATCAACTACGCTGAACAAAATGGCTATCTCAAAATTTTGATTGGATGTGTTTTGGGGTTTGATGGGCGTGGGGAGGGGCTAATTGTCCTCCAATCACTGGCCCTTTGAATTTTCAATCGAATGAGCCATTTTTGAAGTTTCAACGACAACGCGTTCTATAAAACCTTATGCGCCCCCAGGGCATAACTTACAACCCTTGCCCCGAAGGTTGTGGGGGAGTAACCTCCTCAAAAACATATTTTCTATTTGAAAATCAACTATGCTGAAAAAATGGCTATCTGAAAGTTTTGATTGGATGTGTTTCGGGAAATGGTGGTCGTGGATGGGGTGTAAGTTGCCTTCCAATCACTTTCGACTATTAAAAAGGGCACAAGCCACTCCAATTTCCAATTGAATGAGCCCTTTTCGAAGTTTCTGCGACAACTTCTTCGATACGAAGTGCCCTGCTCTAAAGGAAAAAATAAGAAATGATACATTGTGCCAACATCGTTCTTATATGCCCTCAGGGCAAAATTTAAAACCCTTGCCCCGAGGGTTGTGGGGGAGTATCCTCCTCAAAAATTTATTTTCTATCTAGAAATCAACTACGCTGAACAAAATGGATATATCAAAATGTTTATTGGATGTGTTTGGCGGAAAAATGGGCGTGGGGGAGGGGAGGGGATAGTTGCCCTCCAATCACTTTCGACTATTAAAAAGGGTACCAGCCCTTTGAATTTCTAATCGGATGAGCCTTTTATGAAGTTTCTACGACTACGCCTTCTATAAAACCTTATATGCTACCAGGGCATAACTTACAACCATTGCCCTGAAGGCTGTGGGGGAGTGTCCTTCTCAAAAACATAATTTCCATCTGGAAATCAACTACACTGAACATAATGGCTATCTCACAATTTTGATTGCATGTGTTTTGGGAAATGGTGGGCGTGGAAGGGGTGTTAGTTGCCTAACAATCACTTTCGACAATTAAAAAGAGCACAAGCCACTCCAATTTCGAATTCAATGAGCCCTTTTCGAAGTTTCTACGACAAATTTTTCGATTCGAAGTGCCCTGCTCTAAAGGAAAAAAAAAATAAATGATACATTCTGCTAATATCGTTCTTATATGCCCTCAGGGCATAACTTAAAACCCTTGCCCCAAGGGTTGTGGGGGAGTATCCTCCTCAAAAACGTATTTTCTATCTAGAAATCAACTACGCTGAACAAAATGGCTATCTCAAAATTTATATTGGATGGGTTTGGGGGGAATATGGGCGTGGGGGAAGGGGCTAGTTGCCCTCCAATCACTTTCGACTATTAAAAAGTGTACTAGCCCTTTGAATTTCTAATCGAATGAGCCTTTTATGAAGTTTCTACGACAACGCCTTCTATAAAAACCTTATATGCCCCCAGGGCATAACATACAAAAATTGCCCTGAAGGCTGTGGGGGAGTGTCCTTCTCAAAAACATAATTTGCATCTGGAAATCAACTACACTGAACATAGTGGTTATCTCAAAATTTTGATTGCATGTGTTTTGGGAAATGGTGGGCGTGGAAGGGGTGTTAGTTGCCTTACAATCACTTTCGACTATTAAAAAGAGCACAAGCCACTCCAATTTCGAATTGAATGAGCCCTTTTCGATGTTTCTACGACAAATTCTTCGATACGAAGTGCCCTGCTCTAAAGGAAAAAATAATAAATGATATATTCTGCCAACATCGTTCTTATATGCCCTCAGGGCATAACTTAAAACCCTTACCCCGAGGGTTGTGGGGGAGTGTCTTCCTAAAAAATTTATTCTCTATCAGGAAATCAACGACGCTGAACAAAATGGCGATCTCAAAATTTGGATTGGATGTGTTTAGGGGAATGATGGACGTGGGGGGGAGTTGCCCTCCAATCACTTTCGACTATTAAAAAGAGCACTAGCCACTATAATTCCCAATCGAATGAGCCCTTTTCAAAGTTTCTACGACAACTCCTGCGATACGAAGTGCCCGGGTATGGAGAAAAAAAAAAATAATACATTTTACCCACATCGTTCTTTACTTAGGCAGCGCTATCGCGCTGCCTATGATGCGACCCGGATTTATATTGATCTTACACATACAATATAGTCTGAAGTTAATTATACGTATAACTCTTTAATAGCTCAATTGGCAAAACTCTGAATTGTAGATCCAAAGGTTGCTAGCTCGAATCCAACTCGAAGCCAATTTTTGACCATATTTAAATACTTTAATTACTTTAGCTATAGTTCGTTCCTTAATTTAATCATCACCTATACAATGGTTCGTTTTAACACTTCAGTTACTATGGGTTACAGTTCGTTCCTTAATGTAATCAACCCGAATTCCAATTACTATGGGCTACAGTTCGTCCTTTAATGTAAAAAACAAAATAAAAATATTTTTTTCAATTTTTACGTAATGTCACTCATTAAGTCATATATGGTTATTAGCACACAATCGGTTTTAGATCTTTCGCCACGCCACTTATTACTTCATATATGGTTTTGATTGCTTAAAAAATCAAATATCTTCAAAAATAGGAAAAGATATTTAAAAAGCAGTATTTTGTAAAAATAGATTCTATTTCTAATTTATTTTTTTGTTTTTGATTAACCCTTTCAGACCTGAACATTGAAGGAGTGAATTTTAAAAATTCACTCCTTGAAAAATTTTGAAACCTTGATTCTGACTGCATGCCTGCTTCTGTATTTTTTGGTTTTTGCTTTGTAGGAGCACTGACAGAGGGTTGACCAGCACGAGGACTATTGACAACTCCTGACACTATCAAGGATCTGCAAATATCCAAATTGAAGTACATCAAGGACATATGCTGCTTACCCAGGTCTTCGCACTCTCGCCTATGTAGAAGTCAAGAATTGTTCACAGATAAGTCAAGGAAATAATACACTATCCGCATGTACCATTTCTTGGACCGTATGTCAATGCGGTAGAGCTCCAGAAGCATATAAGACAAGTCTACACCACCCATTGACTTGTTGTACTTACGGACACACATGGGCGATCTACCTCAACATGGCTACGATTACGTCCATCCCACCTTTGACACTGGTCGACTGGAGCTACGGCACAGAACGATGAGGCCATATGCACTGGTTTATTGTCAAATCACTTCACAATGGAGACTTCTGTGTGCCTCTCAAGGCTATAATCATAGCTTCCACGCCCTTTCGTTTTCAATGATGCCTCACTTTCCAAAATTACACCTTTCATACGATTACTCCTTATCGTCCCACATGATTGGTGCGTATCCCGTTCAATCCCGTGATTGGTGCGTAAGGCATGAATAAGGTCATTAGATGTGTAAAAATTGTCGAAGTACAGCTTGAAATTCATTCCCCGTGGCACATAGTCGATCACTCTAAAGACAACGTCAGCACCCATCTCCAAAGGACTAGCCGGAACTGAGCCTTTTCCTGTGTATATTTCTAGGTCATAGACACGCCCACTCACGCCCTCTCTCGTAAACACTTTGACACCTCATGAATGAGGCTATTCTTTCAAATACTTTTTGAAACTTATCCGACCCTTGAAGGGAATCATCTGTTCGTCTACACTTTGTCTCTCCTCTGGTGGTATGCTTTTTAGATTTTCTCTGAGCTCGTCATACATTGGTCTGATTTTGTGCAGCTTATCATGACCAGTTTGATCAGATGGGACTGCTAAGCTATCGTCATTGATATGAAAAAACTGCCGAATCATCAAAAATCTGTCACGGCTCATACCCTCTGCGATTGGAGTGTATGGGAAAGTGCGCTCCTAGTACATCCTCATGGCAGGTAGCTCTACAATACTCATCTGCATCTGGACTCTAAGGAACCAGTTCATCTCATGCTGGGTCAGCTTTAGGGCAATCCTAGCGTTTGTTTTCCTCGTTACATGTAGATTGGTTTGGTCAACCAATCCAGCAACGATGCTATCTGTGATGAAAGTTCTAAATAAATCATTGGGTAAGTGCATTTCTGTTGCTTTCGGGAGGGAAACTTTCCATATGATATCACGGGATCCAATCTCTTTTCTTAGCCACTTGTATTCTTTTGTGGCATCTTGGTTTTTCATTTATGCGGTGGGGAAGGTTGAAGAAGAAATAGGTGACGAGCTTTTCGATTGGATGGGAGAAGGCTGAGCTCCAGTAGTGGCTTCTCCAGCATCAAATTGGTCATCTAAACCCGTTAAAATTTGACACAGTTCAACATGCTGAGAGGTATATCCTCTGCAGGATCGTCAACCGGCTGAACAGGTTGTAGGGTGGCATATGTGAAACTGGCGTCAGGGGTTGGATTCCATAATGGATGAGACTCGTCGTCATTATCAGGCATGATTTGTATCTCAGATTCGCTGTCTGGTAGCAGAACCATATCTGCAGCTCGCTCTTGGGTGAGCTTCTCTGTTGAGTGAGCTTCTGTTGAGTGCGCTCTTGGGTGAGCTTCTTGTGTGAGCTTCTCTGCAGCTCGCTCTTGGGTGAGCTTCTCTGTTGTACATTTGCTTCTTTCCATGAAAATATTTTCTTCCTCTTTTCTTGGTTTGGAGTTTTCACCGGAATAAGAGAGGCTCGTTGTCTCTGGAAGAGAAAATTGTGATCAGACCAAAGTTGCATGGGTGCTTCTGCTTCGTCAAATTAGAACAATCAGAATGAAGTGCTTCACGAATAAAAAAGGGAAGCAAAAGGAAGAATATAAAGCACAATCAGCAAGCTTCTTCAAAAACTACCCGTCTCAAAACCTAAAGTTACCATATGGTAACCGTAAAAAAAACACAGCAATGGGGGGGTGAAGATAAAACTAAATAAGATTCTTATAAAGACAACCTAAAAGTAAAGACTTCAAGGAACAAAACAAGATAATAAAAACTGAAAAAATCACCTGCATCATTTTCATCATCGCTGTCAAAATCAGCTCATTTTCGCTTTTTATGCATGGCAAAAAACTACTGTTTTCCCTGATCAACTGACGACTCACGGATCCATCTAGGAGAATAAAAATTATCGCAACACGGAGGGCCAAATTTGTGCTACCTAAAGGTATTAAACTCGAAAGTGGTATCTGAACTACAAAAGAAACTAGGTACGTGGAAGGAACGGTTACTATCTATGGAATATAAAGTTTTAATATAACTTTACCATAAACTGTTTGATGATTTTATTACGTGACTGCACCGAACAGGTATTTCACTCTACACTAAAATACTCAGTATCGTTTTGGCGTCTGTTCAATGCAGTGCGATTTATTCCAATTTGGATATAATTAACCCATACCGTAATTGCAGCGAAAGAGACGGTCAATAAGCGACAAGTTCTTTTTCTTGTGTTTTGTTAATTAGTGAATTATTTTAGTTATTAAAAATGAAAGGGTAAGAAAGGTAAAGAAGGAAAGGGAAAAATAGGAAACAAAAAAAGGGAAAGGAAGGAAAGGTAGACAAGGGAAAAAAGGGAAAACGGTGCGGTTTTATTTTTTTTTTTTTTTTTATTTTTTTGTAAGGGATATGTAATATGGGGAAGGCAACAGTGTGTTTCACTTTTAGATCAGTACCAGAAAATATAACCCAAGAGATTTTAGAGTTGGATATACATCGATGGCTAAAATCTCTAAGCCGGAATGCTGGAAATGTGCGAGCGATAGATTCTGATGATTTTAGAAAGCTTGGCATAGTCCGTGTCACGCTGGCGTCCCCCATTATTGCAGATACAATGTGCGAACAATGGAAAGATGAAGACCTAAAATTTAATTTCAACAAAGAAAGATATCCTGTTACTTGTTACAGAGCAGGGAAAAAGCCACTTGTGGCTACTCTCAGGTGCCTCTCGGGCGGGGCAACAGAGCAGGATCTCGTAGCGGTCCTTACAGGATACGGAGAAGTTTTACATGTCCGGAGGACAACATACGAAGGACTAGGACTAATTGAAGTGTTCACTGGCCTAGCCACAGCTTTGATTAATATAACAAAAGATATTCCTCCATCAATCATGTGGGAAAATGAGAAAATATTCGTTCGTTACCAAACGCAACCCAAATCGTGCTTTATCTGCCATGAGGCTAGCCACGAAGCTGAGCACTGCCCAAAAAAAAAGAAAAACTCGAACTGGATCAGTGGTTTGGAACCAAGAGAACAGTAGATCATTAACAGATCACCCCGATTTCCCCCCACTACCACCAAACCCCACAAATCACCAAAAGCAACAAAACTTGCAAAGAATCACTCCAGTAGTTTCAAAAACACCTGACTTTCGAACTCCAGAGATCCAAAAGCTTACCCCGTCACAGGCAGTAGATATGGTCCTACAAGATGTAGGAAACTTAACCAACGAACAGACCACAAACCAAACAGAAGCAACCCCAGAAAGTACAGAAAACAGGATAGCGGAGCCTAAAGGGGAAGTAACTAAAGAGAAACCAAAAAGAGAAATCCAAAGACCGATAGCGAAAAGAAAATGCACAGAAAAGACTGAATGCAGGGCATCAGTCCTGCCCCAGGAAAGAAAAAGGAAACTCCCAAAAGACAACTAAGCAATTCTTCACTAATAGAAGAAAGTGAGAGGCCTGAAAAGAAAAAAGGGGCAAATATACCTACAAGGAAATGAACTTGAACATAGGAACATTGAACTTAAATGGTTTAAAGCAGTTGAAGTGGCAAGAAATGTTTTTAGATTACCCTAAAAAGATCAATCTGGGACATCCTAGCCCTACAAGAACTAGACACTCCGAAAATAAAAAACTTACAAAAGTTACGATACATGCTATAAGAAAGTTGCATGTAGACGTATAAATGAAACGCTTAAAAAATTTATTCAGACTTACAGTTTACTAGATGTATGGATAGAAAAAAATAATAGCATATCTTTTACAAGAGTGGGAACTCGCAGCGCAAGCCGTATTGACAGAATTTATGTAACATCCGGAATGGATAAATTAATTAGTCAAGTAATACACGAACATGTAACTTTTTCTGATCACGATGCTGTGCGAATGATTGTTGGAAAACAAAAAGAATGAGAAACCAAAAAGAGAAATCCAAAGACCGATAGCGAAAAGAAAATGCACAGAAAAGACTGAATGCAGGGCATCAGTACTGCCCCAGGAAAGAAAAAGGAAACTCCCAAAAGACAACTAAGCAATTCTTCACTAATAGAAGAAAGTGAGAGGTATGAAAAGAAAAAAGGGGTAAATATACCTACAAGGAAATGAACCTGAAGGTAGGTATATTGAACTTAAATGGTTTAAAGCAATTGAAGTGGCAAGAAATGTTTCTAGTTTACCTAAGGAGATCAAGCTGGGATATTCTAGCCATAAAAGAACTAGACACTCCGAAAATAAAGACCTTACAAAAGTTACGATACATGCTTTAAGAAAGTTGCATGTAGACGTATAAATGAAACGCTTAAAAAATTTATTCAGACTTACAGTTTACTAGATGTATGGATAGAAAAAAATAATAGCATATCTTTTACAAGAGTGGGAACTCGCAGCGCAAGCCGTATTGCCAGAATTTATGTAACATCCAGAATAGAAAAATTAATTGGTCAAGTAATACACGAACATGTAACTTTTTCTGATCACTATGCTGTGCCAATGATTGTTGGAAAACAAACAAAAGATCAAATAATAAAGCCTGTTTTTTTGAAGCTGCACCCAGACTCGCTTAAAGATAAGTGGGTAAGGAATCAAATCAAAGGAAAAATCCTGGATTTTATTGAAAACGAAAAAAAATTAAAAAGTCAACTGGAGAAGTGGTTTAAGATTAAAAGGGATATACCAAATTTAAAACAAAAATTAGAAAGAAAAATAAAATCACAAAAAACGACACATGAGAGTCACTTGAAAAGAGTTCTCACACAACTTAAAGTGGAAATAGATGGGAATGAAAACAGCCCTAGTATCGAGTATCATTATATTAAAAATTAACTAAAAAAACTGGCAAATCAGCGTTTTGAACATTGGAAAAAAACAAATCGACTAAGCGAAATCTATGTAGGTAAACAAATTAATCTAGCTATGATCCAGAAAGCGAAAATAAAAAGAGAAGGAAATATAATGAAACGTTTGAAACAAGATGATAGAAAAATAATCGAAGAAGAGACACAAATCCGTGTGCAAGTCCGGGACTACTACCGAAAGAAACATAAGAGAAAAGAGAATCTGGACATTGGGTTTTTTTTACAAGGTTTCTGCGTCACTAATGAAGTAGCCGACCATGAAAATAAACTTTTATGTGAGAATATCACGGAACAGGAACTAAAACAAGCTCTGAAAGAAACAAAGAGCGGGAAAGCCCCAGGAAAGGATGTCCTCGGATATCAGTTTTACAAACTCTTTTATAGTGAAATATCTGAAACGCTTTTAGGGGCGATGAATGAAATGATAAAAAAAGGAGCAGACAAAACCCAAACACTAGCAGTGATTACTTTGGTCCCAAAAAAAGGAGACCCAGAGAAACTGGAAAATTGGAGACCGATTTCGCTACTGCCCTGCGATACTCGATTAGTTTCAAAAATATTGACTAATCGTCTAAAGGAGATGATTGGGAAGATATTAGGAGAGAATCAATACGGTGGGATAAAAGGCCGGAAAATACAGCATATACTTAGAATGCTGAGAGATTTATTCCTGGAAAAAGAAGAAGAGCTTTTAAAACGTGAGCTTTCTTGGGTATTAATCTGCATAGATTTAATTAAAGCATATGACTCGGTAGAGAGAGAAATATTATGGATTTTGATGAAAGAGAAATTTTTATTTTTTGTAAAGAGTTTATAAATTTCTTTAAGAACCTATATATAAATGCTACAGGCCAGATTGTTTTGAATGGAGAAAAGACCCGACCCTTCCCCTTTGAAATTGGTTTAAGACAAGGAGACCCGAGCTCGTCGTATCTTTTTGAGATTTACTTTGATTCTTTAATAAAATATATTGAAACACGTATTACAGGTATACCCATTTGCAAGGCAAAGGTACTCAAGTCAGCAGCTTATATAGACAATACAACTTTCTTAGCGAATGGATCTCAAGATGTACTAGAAGTAACTCGAGCCCTGAGATGGTATGAACAACATTATAAGTTAAAGATCCATAAGAAAAAGAGCAACATGCTACCTCTAAGTGATAATGAAAAATGGAAAAAGATCTTGAAAATTTTTCTTGGTTACCAGTCGTGACGTCGACGAAAATACTTGGAGTTAATGTTAGCACAGAAGGAAACATGTGGCAGAAGGCATGGTTTAAGAAAGTAGCAGAAATTCAGCACATGCTAAATGGCAATGAAAGAAAATCGGTTTTTGACAGTATTCCAAAGAGCAACATACATCAACATCTATTGCATCCCCCGACTCCTCTATCTTGCACCCATAACCCCCCTCCCGGATTCCCTGGCGACAGAAATTGAGAAACATATTTGGAGGTTTGTATGGCATGGTAAGGTTGAAAAACTAAACAAGGGAATGCTCTATCAACCTAAAGATAGAGGTGGAAATGGAGTTTTGGATTTTCGGTCAGCCTGCAAGAACCTCCTAATAAGAAATACCATTGACTCCCTAAATGGAGAAAATCATTTTATTTTAACAAGAGAGTGGCTAATAAAAGCACTGAATGAAGAAGATTTTCCAGAAACAAAGATCCCAATGTATGCACGAAACATTTTAAAAATTATACAACAGGCTAAAGAAACTGGTCTGTTAGAAGTAGAGGAAAAAATGAAAAAACGTGAAATTGGAAATTTGCTGAAATTGACAGAAAATGAACCAATTTATCATGTAAAGGAAAAAGATCCTTTTATAAATTTTGAAACAGCATTTAGTAACCTCCACGCCTTCCCCATGGAAACAAGGGTGAGAGAAGTTATATTTATGATAATACATAGGATTATGCGGTATAGAGATAGAATTGCGCGTTTTATTAGAAGTGAGAACACAAGGTGTCACCTCTGTTCAGAGGTGTTACTAGATGGACTATCTCATGAATTTTTGGAGTGTGAGAAAAATGAAAATATTTTTAATTTTGTTTTTGAGATAGTAAGAAATTTAGGTGTGAGTATAGAAAGTGAGGAGGATAAAAAAAGGATTATAAAGTTAGATATAAGAGAAAAAATGGAGGATAAAAAGAAAAATATGGTGTGTTTTATAGTAGGAAATTTATACCGGTATGTATGGAGTAGAAGAAAAAGGAAGGAAAAAATAATTAGCGATATTTTAAAAAAGTTTTTGGATAAAGAAGTAGATTTTTTGAGAATAAGTAATAGATTTGAGAAATATTTGAAATGAATATTTATTAAAATATGTTTTATATATTTAAATTTTTTATTTTTTTTTTTTTTTGGAATTTGAGCAGATGAAAAGGGTTTTTAGAAAATGAGGAAATAAAGGAAAAAATAAAAATGAAAAACTTTGTCTAAGTGTTAAGTGTATGTTTGTGTAAGATGATGTTCAGACAAAGTTTTTTATTTGAGCTTTTTTGAGGTAAGAGAGTAATTTGGGAGGATGGGATTATAAGGTAAACAGAGGGATTTTGGCGGCAAATTAAAGTATTTTCTTGGAGTTTGATAGTTGGTGCCACCGTGGAAGGGGTTCCCTATACCGGAAGGGCACCCTGCAAAGCGGCTAGGCAGATGTTGTATTAATGTTGGTTAATTGGTTGTAGAATGCCCCCAAATGAAATCTGTAAAGTATTAACTGCTTAAATTTATAGTTTGATTGTTATGATAATGTAAAGTTAAAAAAATTTGTAGGTTTTTTTTTATTGTTTTTTTTAGTGTAGGTGGTGCATAAATGTAGTTATCAGTTTCGGAAATAAAGAAGTTAGTACGACTGAGAGGAGAGGAGGTGGGTTTATATTTAAAAAAAAAACAAAAAAAAACACTAAAATACTTACACGAACTGCAAAAAATAAAAAAAATAAAAAAAATTATAAAGAATGAAATAAAAACTACATATTCACTAAACCATCCTCAGAAAACTTTCACAATAACCTCAAACATCAAATCTATTTGTGCTATACAGGAATTTCTTCACTATGTTCCTAACATTTTTGTCACCAATTATCAAACTTAAATCCAAAGGGAAACTAACATTATGTTCTCTCAATTCAAATATCATATTAAACCTCTGACCAACATAAAAAGGACAATCATACAGGAGATGCTCACAGTTTTCCATACATCAATAGTGACACGTTGAGCTATCAGTTATACCTATTCTATGTAAAAAATAATTCAGTTTCGAATGGCCTGTTATAAGCTGAGTTAAAATATAACTTGGTTCAAGTTTTTGCGCACAAATTAAATCTTCTTTACATTTGAAAAATCTAACAGGCCAACTACTCATATAATTATCAAATATTACATACCATTTATTATATAGAGCATTTTTTAAAACACTACGGTTCAGTTGGAAAGGTGAAAAATTATTTTCCATCAGAAACCCAACTCCTAGTAACTCAGCAACTATTTCATCGGTAAAAACGCTATGATCAACCGAATATCTATTTAAAGGAAAACTAGGATGCACAATATCTGGCCAAAAAGAGGGGCGTCCCTTTTTAACATACCTCATCACTGCCAGTTCTATTGCTCTTAGACCGATTGGAAGGACACCAGAAAGGGCCGTAATAACATGATTTTGAGCAGTTCTAAACGACTTCGAAATACTAAGGGTTGAACATCTTTGTGCTGACTGTAACATATTCTGTATATTTTTTTTTCTTAAGGCCCCAATCCATACAGGAGCCGCGTACAAAATAGTACTTTCAATTACTGACTTGTACAATTTTATAAGATCGAAAGGCTTTAAGCCCCAGGTCATCCTTGCCGTGCTTAAAAGACGACTCCAATATTTCTTAGCTTCATTAATTCTGCATGTTACATGTTTTGTCCAAAGAAGCTTCTTATCTAAAATTACTCCCACATATCAAACTTTATCCTTGACTTCAATAACGTCACCTCCAAATATTAAATTAACGTGAGGAGTTTTATGTCTATTTGAAAATAAAACAGCCTCTGTTTTTAGTGTGTCAAATGTTAATTTATTATTTACTGCCCATTTATCAAAAATCTCGAAAATCTTATTTGCCACTTTTTCCACTGTACTTACATTCTTTGTTGTAATAATAGCACATATGTCATCAACATATGCTTGAATCAAACAATTTTCATTTATATTAATTTCAAGAATATCATTAATATTAACAAGCCAAAGAAAAGGAGATAGAATTCCACCTTGTGGACATGACTTTTCTAGTTTATGTAAGTTTCCATTTTCATATTCAACTGTTCGATCTGATAGATAACTATGAATTAATTTTATTAAGCCAGAAGGGCACTCTTTTTCTTTAATTTTTTAATAATTCCTGGATGCCAAGCATTATCGAACCCCTTTTATATAAAAAAATATACACAATTTAAATAACTTCTTCTTTTTATTTTTTTTCAACCATAGTCACCAAATTATCAGCCGCATCTACCGTGCTTTTTTTCGAAAAAACCAAACTGATAATCAGAAATCCAATTTTTATCTTTACTTAAATTATTCAGTCTACCCATTTTTAACTTCTCAAAATTTTTTCCTGAATTAGGAAGTAGACTTATAGGACGATACGATCGAGCGTTACCGTCATTTTTTTACCCTTTTTATTTATTAATATCACATTAGCCTTCTTCCATTCTTTAGGGAAATACAAAACTTTCAAACACGCGTTTAAAATTTTTAAAAGAGTTGGTGCAATTACATTCATATTTTTTTCAAAATTAAATTTAAGATTCCATCTGGGCCTGGGGCTTTCATTGGTTTTAATTTTTTGAACATTTCTAAAAGGTCTTGAAACTGAAAATCCTCACTATTTTCTACATTTTCTTCTAATATCTGCTCTACTTCTTGTCGAATTGCATGATGATAGCTATTATCATCTAATATCTCATCTTTCGTGAACAACTTATTTAAAAGTACATCCCTAGCTTCAGTTATTGAATTCGTAAAAGTAGCATCACTCTTTTTAATATGGATAGGCTTTGCAGTTCCACCCTTCAACCTACAAATCTTATGAATTGTATTCCACGGATCCTTAGTTCCTTTTTCTTCATAAAAACGCCTCCAATCTTCTTTTTTAGCCTTCAAAATTTCCATCTTATATTTACTTTTAGCATTTTTCATATTTAATTCGCTTTCTATCGATCTCAATATTTTAAAAATTCTCGTATTACGTCTCTATTCTTTCCTTAGTTCACTTAATTGTGGTGTCCAACAGCGGCAATATCTTTTTAGAAAATAATTATGACACATAGGAGTCGATTCTTTTATAGCATTCTGTAATAATTTAGTTAAATGATCAACGGCTGAATCAATTGCTTCTTCTGAAGCCACATTACATGCAAAAACTTCAATACGGTTCAGTAAAACAGCACTAAATTCGTCCCAATTAGTTTTCCTAAAATTATATCGCTGGTTCATATTTTTATCCCTAATCTCATCATTAAAACTAAGATCAAAACTTATATACAAATGGTCAGACAGTGAGGTAGGGTCTTATAGGACTCTCCAATTTTTAATTTAAATGTCAATAGTTGTATACTAGCAATCGTTACATCTGGGCTAGAATAATGATGATCATATGTGGGTGAATCAGGATCATTAGTAGCAACAAGTTGTTTACAAGTTACAAAATCCTCTAATTCTTTTCCTTTATGATATGTAGAAACACCGTTTAGCCACATTGGACTTTTAGTGTTAAAATCCCCACCCATCACATAAACAGAATTACACATTCTATCCAAAATACTCAGTTGATAATCTAGGGACTGCAGCGAAGGAGAGCAATATACTGATAACACTCTAATGATTCTTGACTACAAATAAATAGATACGGTGACACACTCGTTTGTAGACTCATCTTAATGAATATCGCACTTAAATTCTTTTTTAACTAATACTGCAGCACTGAAGAATCTTTTCTCAAAATCAAACTTTGAGAATACTGCATAATTACTCGGTGCACATGTTATTTTTCCGAACTTGTTGAGATACGGTTCTTGCAACAATACCACATCTGGTTTTAAGTCGCAAAGTGTCTTCTGAAACTGAACTAGTGCGCTATAAAAGTGCTCCACGAACTGTTTGAGTGCTTCAAAAATCAGATATCTTTGAAAAGACTGCAGTATGAAAAGACATTAAAAATGCAGTTTTTAGTGTAAAAAATTATTCTGTTTTAAAAATAATCTTTTTTAGTTACAAAAGGTTTTTAACCCAATTAATTCCCGTTAAAATGAGCCATTCAACAACTCTCTACAATGTTCCAGTACCGAGCTATCTGTGGAAAAGAAAAAAGAAAGAAAAAATAATGCTGTTTGGGCGGAATTCTGTAGTGGCTGTCACTTTTCTTGATTTTCAATTCAAGATATTTCCCTTGTTTTTGAAGTCAAAGGACAGAAAGATTCTTATATAGGGATTTTTGACAAAGCAGTTCGAATGGCATACGTTTTGTTTTGATCTGACTTTTTTTAGGAGTTATGAGTTTTTACATTTCTTAACATTGGACGTGATTGTCTCTTACTAGGTTGCTAGCTACCGCTGCAACCCGGAATAATTTCCATTAAAATGAGCCATTGAACAACTCTATACGATGTTCCAGCGCCAAGCTATCTATGGAATATAGAGTTTAAATACAACTTTACCACGAACTGTTTGATTGCTTCAAAAATCAAATATCTTTGAAAGACAACAGTATGAAAAGACGTCAAATATACAGTTTTTAATGGAAAAATTTATCCTGTTTTAAAAATAATTTGTTTTAGTTACAAAATGTTTTTAACCCAATTAATTTCCTTTAAAATGAGCCATTGAACAACTCTCTATGATGTACCAGGGCCAAGCTATCTGTGGAAAAGAAGAAAGAAAAAAAGATGCCGTTTGTGGAGAATAAGGTGGTTAATGTCAATTTTCTTGATTTTCAAGCCAATATATTTTATTTGTCATTTAAGCCAAAGGACGGTAAGTTTGCTATATTGAAGTTTTGGACAAGGCGGTTCTAATAGTGCACTTCTTGTTTTGATCTGAATCTTTTTTTAGGAGTTATGGGTTTTTATATTTCTTAACATTGGACGTGATCGTCTCTTACTAGGTTGCTAGCTACCGCTTTAACCCGGATTACTATGAAGTTTTTCCATAAGAAAAATTCCTGTGTTAACACAACCCCCCAGGGCCCAGGGGGCAGGTATGGTAAGTTTTGTCCTAAGTTCCCCTTCTTCATATACTTTGTAAAATTGCCAAACTGTATCCCCAACTTTCAAATCCAACTTTTCAACAGCATCAGGTCTTTCAAAGAGAATTTTAATCTGTAATTTTGAATACTTTTCGTAATCCTGGTAAAACATTCGTAAAATGTTTCTCAATTTACGATGATCAGCATGCATTTTTGCCATCTTCTGGGACTTCTGAATGTAATTTTTCACTTTGTCCTTATGCATTCTTTGGTAAAGCCTCGCAGAGGTTTTAAATTTTTCATTATAGTTTTTGTCACCCCAGTATCTACCCATTATTCTGGTAGCAAATTTTTTCTTATGTTTGTTTCGGTAATCCTTATCATTATCATACCGTTCCTTGCTCTTTTGTTTGGATGTCTCAATTTTTGCATGTCTGTAGACTTCATCATTATAATAACGCTGTTTGTCACTATCAATTTTTGCATGTCTATAAACTTCATCGTTATAATAACGCTGTTTGTCACTTTCAATTTTTGCATGTCTATAATCTTCATCATTGTGATAACACTCCATGCTCTCTCAATTTTTACTTCTCGATACGCCTGGTCGGTTGAATACCATTGCTTTTCTCTTTTGAAGATGCTATCTCTGTTTCTTGTGTAATACTGTTTTTTTAAATTACCTTTAACTCGCTTAGAAGGCATCTTATTACTATAAATAAACAATAAATAATTTTCTTATCTAATTATCATTTCTTAAGTCTCGTATGAAGTACCCATAACCTAACAAAAAATAAAAATAATTTTTAAATTTTCAGGTATTTTGTTAGTTTTAATGAAAAAATTAAAATTATTGTTCATATATCATAAATATTTTTGCAGTTTACATAATAACTTTAGAAATTCTAAACTCAAAAATAAGATATATAAAAAATTAAATTTTTTTGTCTGGAAATACATATTAAATCCCACGTCGGGTAGTTAGAACCTAACCAAAAATAAAACTAATTTTAAAATTTAAAAATATTTTTCTAGCTTGAATTGAAAGATTTAAACTATTGCTCAGATACCATGGATATGTTTGTAGTTTACACAAGCTGCAAAGAACGCATAAGGACAAAATTAAAAATTATATTGAGAAGTCCAAAAAGATGGCAGCAATGCAGGTTGATCTTTTTAAATTGAGAAACATTTTACGAATGTTACTTAGTTTCAGCTGTATTCGACGATCGAGCCTTTATGTACTAATTACATCCAACGACTATGACGTCATTGATCAAATTGTACATAAAAATTAAGTTTTTCGTAAAAAATTGATTCTATTTAAAAAAAAAGTTCAAATGGCACTAGATCTAGAGATTTCCTTTAAAATGAACCATTGAACAACTCTCTGCGATTTTCTAGTGGCAAGCTATCTGTGGAAAAGAAAGAAGAAGAAAGAAAAAAGATGCCGTTTAGGCAGAAAGCTGTAGAAGCTGCCACTTTTCTTGATTTTCAAGCCCTTGCTGTTCAAGCTAAATGACAGAAGGTTTTATATACAGGGGTTTCAGACATGGCGGTTCTAACTGTGTACTTTTTGTTTTGATCTGAATTTTTTTTAAGTAGTAATGGGTTTTATATTTCTTAACATTGGACGTGATCGTCTCTTACTAGGTTGCTAGCTACTGCTGCAACCCGGATTAACTATAGTTAAGTTGCCTACGCAAGTTAGTATAAGCAAGAGTTAGTTCATCATTATAATGACGTCATAGACACCATAGACCTCTTTTTCTTTTCCCTGTTGCATCAGTTACTATGAGATAGACTTCGGTCCTTACTGTATCTCTTACTAGGTTGCTAGCTACCACTGCAACCCGGAACTCTTACTAGGTTGCTAGCTACCGCTGCAACCCGGATGTTTGTCACTACCAATTGTTTACTTTTCGATACGCCTGGTCGGTTGAATACCTTTGCTTTTTTCATTTCAAGATGCTATCTCGGTTTTTTGTGTAGTACTGTTTTTTTAACTTGTGTGTAACTTGCTTGATTGAAACCATTATGTAACCATTAGTTGAATGTTTAAGTCATGTATCAAGTACCAAGAATCTAACAAAAAAATAAACTAATTTTTAAATTTTCAGGTATTTTTCTAGTCTAAATGAAAAGATTAAGACTATTGCTCAGAAACCATAAATATTTTTGCAGTTTATAACTTTAGCGATTCTGTACTGAAATCTAACATAAAATAAAAATTTATTTTTTAATTTTTACGTCACGTCGCTCATTACGTCATATATGGTTATTAGTACACAATAGGTTTTGGATATTACGTTATGTCACTTATTACGTCATATATGGTTATTAGAAGACAATCGGTAAAATATTCGTTCTTTATTATAAAAACTTCAAAAACTCTTAAATACTTGTTAATATTCATTTTTGTACATTTTGTTTATATTCAATTTAGTTATATTCGTTATTATAAGTCAGACAAACATTTCGAGGGAGGAGGGGAGGTTCAAACCCACTAAACCCTCTGGATACGTCCTTGAATGCTATTAATTTCCTTTAAAATGAGCCACTGAACAACTCTCTACGATGTTCCACTGCCAAGCTATCTATGGAATATAAAGTTTAAATACAACTTTGCCACGAACTGTTCGATTGCTTCCAAAATCAAATATCTTTGAAAAGACAGCAGTATGAAAAGAAATCAAAAATACAGTTTTTAGTGGAAAAATTTATTCTGTTTTAAAAATAATTAGTTTTAGTTACAAAAGGTTTTTAACCCAATTAATTTCCTTTAAACTGAGCCATTGAACAACTCTCTACAACGTTCCAGTGCAAAGCTATCTGTGGAAAAGAAGAAAGAAAAAAGATGCCGTTGGTGGAGAATAACGTGGTTAAAGTCAATTTTCCTGATTTTCAGGCCAAAATATTTTCTTTGTTATTCAAGCCAAAGGACGGTAAGTTTGCTATATAGAAGTTTTGGACAAGGCGGTTCTAATAGTGTACTTCTTATTTTGATCCGAATCTTTTTTTTAGGAGTTATGGGCTTTTATAATTCTTAACATTGGACATGATCGTCTCTTACTAGGTTGCTAGCTACCGCTTCATTCCGGATGATGCAAGTTTATCTCACAAACACGACTAAAAGTACCCCTTGGAGCTCCAGCATGCCAAATACACATGCGTCTTGCGTATTAACAGCGATGTATATCTCAAGAAAATATACTTAATAGGAGAGCTTGGAAGATCCCCTTGCGAGAAGGGCAGATGTCCAAACCGATAAAAAGTATAACTATTGTCCAGAACAGAATGGTGCTACAACACTGTTTTCACATTAGCACCAGCTCGCCACATGACACCCCCACCCACTTTGAAAACAGAAAAGTCCTCCCCCTTTCTTTGCTAGTGTTCGATACTCATTTCTCGTTAAAAATTATATTTTCAACTCATTCATTCGGGTTCTCGCAAGCAATTCAGCCCAGAGTACCAAAATACAAGACACACACGAAACACACACACAAACACACACACAAAAAAACACAAAAAAAACCCCACAAACACAAACAAAAAAAAACAAAAACACAAAAAAAAACAAACACACGCACGCAAAAAAAAAAACACACAAAAACGCACACACACAAAAACAAACAAGAACACAAAACACACACACACAAAAACACACGAACACAAAACACACACACACACAAAAAAACACACACACACAATAACACACAAACACAGGCAGGCACACACACACACACACACAAACACAAAAAAACACGCACACACGAACACAAAACACGCACGCACACACACACATATACACACACACAAAAACATGTACACACAGAAACACACACAGACAAAAACTCACACACACAAAAACACTTACACACTAAAACAACAACACACATGCATACATACTCAAACACGCACACAAACACAAAAAAAACACACAAAACACAGACACAAACACACACACACAAACAAAAACACATACACACACACACACACAAACACACACACCACATAAAAACACACAAAAGAAAACACAAACACACAAGAACACAAAACACACACACAAAAACACACGAACACAAAACACACACACACAAAAAACAGACAAACACAGACAAACACACGAACAAGCAAAAACACACACACACACACACACGCACACACACAAGCACACACACACAAGAAAACATACACACACGAACATAAAACACACACACACACAGACACACACGAACACAAAACATGTACACACACACAAAAGAAAAAAACACACACAGACACACAAACACAAACAAAACACACACACACGAAAACACATACACACAACAAATACAACACATATGCACACACACACACACACACACACACAACAAAACACACACAAAACACACACACACACATATATACATGCACACAAAAAAAGCAAAGAGCAACATACATCAACATGTATTGCATCCCCCGACTCCTCTATCTTGCACCCATAACCCCCCTCCCGGATTCCCTGGCGACAGAAATTGTGAAACATATTTGGAGGTTTGTATGGCATGGTAAGGTTCAAAAACTAAACAAGGGAATGCTCGATCAACCTAAAGATAAAGGTGGAAATGGAGTTTTATATTTTCGGTCAGCCTGCAACAACCTCCTAATAAGAAATACCATTGACTCCCTAAATGGAGAAAATCATTCTATTTTAACAAGAGAGTGGCTAATAAAAGCACTGAATGAAGAAGATTTTCCAGAAACAAAGATCCCAATGTATGCACGAAACATTTTAAAAGTTATACAACAGGCTAAAGAAACTGGCCTGTTAGAAGTAGAGGAAAAAATGAAAAAACATGAAATTGGAAATTTGCTGAAATTGACAGAAAATGAACCAATTTATCATGTAAAGGAAAAAGATCCTTTTAGAAATTTTGAAGCAGCATTTAGTAACCTCCACGCCTTCCCCATGGAAACAAGGGTGAGAGAAGTTATGTTTATGATAATACATAGGATTATGCCATCTAGAGATAGAATTGCGCGTTTTATCAGAACTGAAAACCCAAGGTGTCACCTCTGTTCAGAGGTGGTACTAGATGGACTATCTCATGAATTTTTGGAGTGTGAGAAAAATGAAAATATTTTTAATTTTGTTTTTGAGATAGTAAGAAATTTAGGTGTGAGTATAGAAAGTGAGGAGGATAAAAAAAGGATTATAAAGTTAGATATAAGGTAAAAAATGGAGGATAAAAAGAAAAATATGGTGTGTTTTATAGTAGGAAATTTATACCGGTATGTATGGAGTAGAAGAAAAAGGAAGGAAAAAATAAATATCGATATTTTAAAAAAGTTTTTGGATAAAGAAGTAGGTTTTTTGAGAATAAGTAATAGATTTGAGAAATATTTGAAATGAATATTTATTAAAATATGTTTTAAATATATTTTTTTTTTTTTGGAATTTGAGCAGATGAAAAGGGTTTTTAGAAAATGAGGAAATAAACGAAAAAATAAAAATGAAAAACTTTGTCTAAGTGTTAAGTGTATGTTTGTGTAAGATGATGTTCAGACAAAGTTTTTTATTTGGGCGTTTTTGAGGTAAGAGAGTAATTTGGGAGGATGGGATTATAAGGTAAACAGAGGGATTTTGGCGGCAAACTAAAGTATTTTCTTGGAGTTTGATAGTTGGTGCCAACGTGGAAGGGGTTCCCTATACCGGAAGGGCACCCTGCAAAGCGGCTAGGCAGATGTTGTATTAATGTTGGTTAATTGGTTGTAGAATGCCCCCAAATGAAATCTGTAAAGTATTAACTGCTCAAATTTATAGTTAGATTGTTATGATAATGTAAAGTTATAAAAATTTGTAGGTTTTTTTTATTGTTTTTTTTAGTGTAGGTGGTACATAAATGTAGTTACCAGTTTCGGAAATAAAGAAGTTAGTACCACTGAGAGGAGAGGAGGTGGGTTTATATTTAAAAAAAAAACACTAAAATACTTACACGAACTGCAAAAAATAAAAAAAATAAAAAAAATTATAAAGAATGAAATAAAAACTACATATTCACTAAACCATCCTCAGAAAACTTTCACAATAACCTCAAACATCAAATCTATTTGTGCTTTACAGGCATTTTTTCACCATATTCCTAATATTTTTATCACCATTAATTATCAAACTTAAATGAAAAGGGAACCTAACATTATGTTCGCTCAATTCAAAAATCATATTAAACCTCTGACGAACATAAAAAGGACAATCATACAGGACATGCTCACAGTTTTCTATACATCAACATTCACACGTTTAGCTATCAGTCATACCTATTCTATGTAAAAAATAATTCAGTTTCGAATGGCCTGTTATAAACTGAGTTAAAATATAACTTGGTTCAAGTTTTTGTGTGTGTGTAAGTTTTTGTGTGTTTGTAAGTTTTTGTGAGTTTGTAAGTTTTTTTTGTGTGTGTGTAAGTTTTTTTGTCTGTGGGAAAGTTTTCGTGTGTGTGTAAGTTTTTGTGTGTGTGTAAGTTTTTGTGTGTGTGTGTGTAAGTTTTTGTGTGTGTGTAAGTTTTTGTGTGTGTTTAAGTTTGTGTGTGAGTTTAATTTTTTTTTTTTTTTTGATTTTGTTTTAGTTTGTATGTTTGTTTATTTTTTTGTGTGTGTGTATTTTTTTGTGTGTTTTTAAGTTTGTTTGTGTGTGTGTAATTTTTTGTGTGTGTGTAATTTTTTTTTTGTTTGTTAGTTTTTTTTGTTTTTTTATTTTTTTTTGTGTGTGTGTAATTTTTTGTGTTTGTGTGTAAGTTTTTTTGTGTGTGTAATTTTTTTTTTGTGTGTAAGTTTTTGTGTGTGTGTAAATTTTTTTGTGTGTGTGAGTTTTTTTGTGTGTGTATATTTTTGTGTGTGTGTAAGTTTGTGTGTGTGTGTGTAAATTTTTGTGTGTGTGTAAGCTTTTGTGTGTGTGTGTAAGTTTTTATGTGTGTGTAAGTTTCTGTGTGTGTGTAAGTTTTTGTGTGTGTGTAAGTTTCTGTGTGTGTGTGTGTGTGTGTGTGTAAGTTTTTGTGTGTTTGTAAGTTTTTGTGTGTTTGTATGTTTTTGTGTGGTTGTAAGTTTTTTTTTGTGTGTGTAAGTTTTTGTGTGTGTGTAGGTTTTTTTATCTGTGGGTAAGTTTTTGTGTTTGTGTCAGTTTTTGTGTGTGTGTAAGTTTTTGTTTGTTTTTGTTATTTTTTGTGTGTGTTTAAGTTTTTTTGTGTGTGTACGTTTTTGTGTGTGTGTAAGTTTGTGTGTGTGTGTGTGTGTGGGTTTAAGTTTTTTTGTGTGTGTAAGTTTTTGTGTGTGTGTAAGTTTTTTTGTGTGTGTAAGTTTTTGTGTGTGTGTAATTTTTTGTGTGTGTGTACGGTTTTGTGTGTGTGTTAGTTTTTGTATTTGTTTATGTTTTTTTTTTTGTGTTAGTTTTTGTATGTAAGTTTTGTTTGTGTGTGTCATTTTTTGTGTGTGTGTGTAAGTTTATGTTTGTAAGTTTCTGTGTGTGTGTAAGTTTGTGTATGTGTGTGTGTGTAAGTTTTTATTTGTGGGTATTTTTTTGTGTGTGTGTATGTTTTTGTGTGTGTGTAAGTTTTTTTTGGTGTTTTTAATTTTTTGTGTGTGTGTACGTAGTTTTGTTTTTGCATTTTATTGTGTGTGTGTATGTTTTTGTGTGTGTGTGTATTTTTTTGTGTGTGTGTGTAATTTTTTTTGTGCATGTAAGTTTCTATGTGTTTGTTTGTTTGTGTGTGTGTGTGTGTGAGTTTAAGTTTTTATGTGTGTTATATTTTTTGTTTGTTTTTTAGTTTTTTTGTGTGTTTTTGTTTTTTTTTGTGTGTGTATTTTTTAGTGTTTTTTTTAGTTTTTGTGTGTGTGTATTAAATTGTGTGTGTGTAAGTTTTTTTTGTGTGTAAGTTTTTTTTTGTGTGTAAGTTTTTGTGTGTGTGTGTGTGGGTTTAAGTTTTTTTGTATGTGTAAGTGTTTGTTTGTGTGTGTTAGTTTTTGTGTTTGTGTAAGTTTTTTTGTGTGTGTAAGTTTTTGTGTGTGTGTAAGTTTTTGTATGTGTGTTAGTTTCTGTGTGTGTGTTAGTTTTCGTGTGTGTGTAAGTTTTTTGTGTGTGTAAGTTTTTGTGTGTGTTTAAGTTTGTGTGTGTGTGTGTAAGTTTTTGTGTGTGTGTAAGTTTTTGTGTGTGTGTAAGTTTTCGTGTGTGTAAGTTTTTGTGTGTGTGTAAGATTTTGTGTGTGTATAAGTTTTTGTGTGTGTGTAAGTTTTTTGTGTGTGTAAGTTTTTGTGTGTGTGTAAGTTTTTGTGTGTGTGTGTAAGTTTTTGTGTGTGTGTGAGTTTGTGTGTGTTTGTGTATGTGTGTAAGTTTGTGTGTGTGTGTAAGTTTTTGTGTGTGTGTTAGTTTTTTTGTGTGGGTAAGTTTTGGTGTTTGTGTGTAAGTTTTTGTGTGTGTGTAATTTTTTTGTGTGTGTGTGTATGTTTTTGTGTGAGTTTAAGTTTTTGTGTGTGTGTATGTTAGGGGGTGTTTTTCATTTTGATTGTGTGTTTATGTTTTTTTGTGTGTGTAAGTTTTTGTGTGTGTGTAATTTTTTGTGTGTGTGTGTAAGTTTTTGTGTGTTTGTAAGTTTGTGTGTGAGTGTATGTTTTTTTTGTGTGTGTAAGTTTTTGTGGGTTTGTAAGTTTTTGTGTGTGTGTAAGTTTTTGTGTGTGTGTAAGTTTTTATGTGTGTGTAAGTTTTTGTGTGTGTGTGTAAATTTCTTTGTGTGTGTGTAAGTTTCTGTGTGTGTGTGTGTGTAATTTTTTGTCTATGTTTAATTTTGTGTGTGTGTGTATTTTTTTTTTAGTGTTTAAGTTTTTTTGTGTGTGTGTAATTTTTTCTGTGTTTGTAAGTTTTTTTGTTTGTGTGTAAGTTTTTTTGTGTGTGTAATTTTTTTTGTTTGTTTGAGTTTTTTTGTGTGTGTGTAATGTTTTGTGTGTGTTTGATTTTTTTTTTGTTTGTTAGTTTTTTTTGTGTATGTAGGTTTTGTGTGTGTGTATGTTTTTGTGTGTGTGTATGTTTTTGTGTGTGTGTTAGTTTTTTGTGTGTGTGTGTGTGTTTATTTGTTTATTGTTGTTGTTTTTTTTGTGTGTGTGTAATTTTTTGTGTGTGTGTATTTTTTTGTGTTTTTGTGATTTCTTTTTTTTTTGGGTTTTATTGTGTGTTTTTTGATTATTTTATGTGTGTGTAAGTTTTTTTTGTGTGTGTGTAATTTCGTGTGGTTGTTTATTTTTTTGTGTGTGTGTGTAAGTTTTTGTGTGTGTGTTATAATTTGTGTGTGTGTAATCGTGTTTTTGTGTGTAAATTTTTATGTGTGTCTCTTATATTGTGTGTGTGTACGTTTTTGTGTGTGTGTATGTTTTTTTTTTTTTGTTAGTTTTTGTGTGTTTTTTAGTTTTTGTGTGTTTATTTTTTTTTTTGTGTGTGTTAGTTTTTTTGTGTGTGTGTGTGTGTATGTTTTTATGAGTGATTAATTTTTTGTGTGTGTGTAATTTTTTATGTGTTTGTGTAAGTTTTTTTATGTTTGTAAGTTTTTTTGTGTGTATTAGTTTTTGTGTGTGTAAGTTTTTGTGTGTGTGTAAGTTTTTTTGTTTAGTTTAAGTTTTTTTTGTGTGTGTAATTTTTTTTGTGTGTGTGTAAGTTTTTGTGTGTGTGTAAGTTTTTTTGTGTGTTTGTGTTAGTTTTTGTGTGTTTGTGTAAGTTTTTTTGTGTGTTGAAGTTTTTGTGTGTGTTTACGTTTTTTTTGTGTGTGTAAGTTTTTTGTGTGTGTGTGTAAGTTTTTGTGTGTGTAAGATTCTGTGTTTTTTTTAGTTTTTGTGTGTGTAAGTTTTTTTTGTGTGTGTAAGTGTTTGTGTGTGTGTAAGTTTTTGTGTGTGTGTAAGTTTTTTTTGTGTGTGTGTAAGTTTTTGTGTGTGTGTGTAAGTCTATTTTTGTGTGTGTGAGTTTTTGTGTGTGTGTAAGTTTTTTTTGTGTGTGTAAGTTTTTTTTGTGTGTGGGTAAGTTTTTTTGTGTGTGTGTGTGTGTGTGTAATATTTTGTGTGTGTGTAAGTTTTTGTGCGTGTGTAAGTTTTTGTGCGTGTGTAAGTTTTTGTGTGTGTGTATGTTTGTATGTGTGTGTAAGTTTCTGTGTGTGTGTGTAAATTTTTTGAGTGTGTAAGTTTTTGTGTGTTTGTGTGTAAGTTTTTGTCTGTGTGTAAGTTTTGTGTGTTTTTAATTTTTTGTTTGTGTTTGTAATTTTTATTTTGTGATTTTGTTTTTTTGTGTGTTTTATTTTTTGTGTGTGTGTAAGTTTTTTTGTGTTAGTTTGTTTCTGTGTGTGTGTGTGTGTGTAAGTTTGTGTGTGTGTGTATGTTTCTGTGTGTGTGTGTGTGTGTAATTTTTTGTCTTTGTTTAAGTTTTTTTGTTTGTGTAATTTTCTTTGATTTGTTTAGTTTTTTTTGTGTGTGTGTAAGTTTTTGTGTGTTTGTAAGTTTTTTTGTCTGTGGGTAAGTTTTTTTGTGTTTGTAAGTTTTTGTGTGTGTTTAAGTTTTTTTGTGTGTGTTTGAGTTTTGTTTGTGTGTGTGTAACTTTTTGTGTGTTTAAGTTTTTTTGTGTGTGTAAGTTTTTGTGTGTGTGTAAGTTTTTTTGTGTGTGTTAGTTTGTATGTGTGTGTTTAAGTTTTTTTGTGTGTGTGTAAGTTTTTGTGTGTGTGTAAGTTTTTGTGTGTGTTCAAGTTTTTGTGTGTGTGTAAGTTTTTTTTTCGTGTGTGTAAGTTTTTGTTTGTGTGTAAGTTTTTGTGTGTGTGTGTAAGTTTTAGTGTGTGTGTGTAAGTTTTTGTGTGTGTGTAATTTTTTATGTGTGTGTTAGTTTTTATGTGTGTGTTAGTTTTTTTGTGTGTGTTATTTTTTGTGTGTGTGTTAGTTTTTGTGAGTGTGTAATTTTTTGTGTGTGTGTCAGTTTTTGTGTGTGCGTAAGTTTGTGTGTGTGTGTAAGTTTTTGTGTGTGTAAGTTTTTTTTTGTGTGTGTAAGTTTTTTTGCGTGTGTAAGTATTTTGTGTGTGTGTAAGTTTTTGTGTGTGTGTAAGTTTTTGTGCGTGTGTAAGTTTTTTTGTGTGTGTATGTTTTTATGTGTGTGTAAGTTTTTGTGTGTGTTTGTTTAAGTTTTTTTGTGTGCGTAAATTTTTGTGTGTGTAAGTTTTTTTGTGTGTGTAAGTTCTTGTGTGTGTGTAAGTTTTTGTGTGTGTCTAAGTTTTTGTGTGTTTGTAAGTTTTTTTGTGTGTTCATTTTTTTGTGTGTGTGTAAGTTTTTATGTGTCTGTAAGTTTATGTGTGTGTCTAAGTTTTTGTGTGTGTTTATGTTTTTTGTGTGTGTGTAAGTTTTTGTGTGTGTCTAATTTTTTGTGTGTGTGTAATTTTTTTTATGTGTTTAATTTTTTGTGTTTGTTTAAGTCTCTGTGTGTGTGTGTGTGTATGTTTTTTTGTGTGTGTAAGTTTTTGTGTGTGTGTGTGTGTGTGTAAGTTTGTTTGTTTGTTTATTTTTTTGTTTTTGTTTATTTTTTTTTGCGTTGTTTAGTTTTTTTGTGTGTGTTTAATTTTTTGTGTGTCTGTAATTTTTTTTGTGTGTATGTAAGTTTTTGTGTGTGTGTTAGTTTTTTTGTGTGTGTGTATTTTTTTGTGTGTGTGTAAGTTTTTGTGTGTGTTTAATTTTTTTTGTGTGTGTAAGTTTTTGTGTGTGTGTAAGTTTTTTGTGTGTGTGTGTAAGTTTTTGTGTGTGTAAGTTTTTTTTTTGTGTGTGTGTGTGTTTGATTTTTTATGTGTGTGTAAGTTTTTGTGTGTGTGTAAGTTTTTTTGTGTGTTTAAATTTTTGTGTGTGTGTGTAATTTTTTGTTTTTGTGTAAGTTTTTTTTGTGTTTGTTAGTTTTTTTTTGTGTGTGTAATTTTTTGTGTGTGTCTAATTTTTTTTGTTTGTGTAAGTTTTTGTGTGTGTGTAAGTTTTTGTGTGTGTTTGTGTAAGTTTTTATGCGTGTGTGTAAGTTTGTGTGTGTGTGTAATTTTTTTTGTGTGTGTAATTTTTTTTGTGTGTGTAATTTATTGTGTGTGTATGATTGAGCTTTTGTTTTAGTTTTTTTTTTTTTTTTATTTATTTTTTTTTTGTATGTTTTTTTTGTGTGTGTAAGTTTTTTTTGTGTAAGTTTTTTGTGTGTGTGTAAGTTTTTATGTGTGTGTAAGTTTTTGTGTGTGTGTAAGTTTGTGTGTGTGTGTTAGTTTTTGTGTGAGTGTGTTAGTTTTTGTGTGTGTGTAATTTTTTGTGTGTGTGCATGTTTATGTGTTTCTGTAAGTTTGTGTTTTTGTGTAAGTTTTTATGTTTGTGTGTAATTTTTTGTGTGTGTTTGTAATTTTTTGTGTGTGTGTCTAAGTTTTTGTGTGTGTGTAAGTTTTTGTGTTTGTGTCTATATTTTTGTGTGTGTATGAGTTTTTGTGTGTGTGTGTGTGTATGTTTTTTTGTGTGTGTAAGTTTTTGTGTGTGTGTTTTATTTTTTGTGTGTTTGTGTGTTAGTTTGTATGTGTGTTTAAGTTTTTGTGTGTGCTTACTTTTTTTATTTTTGCTTAAGTTTTTTGTGTGTGTGTGTGTAAGTTTTTGTACGTATTTTAGTTTTTTTGTTTATGTATTTTTTTTTGTTTCATTTTTTTTTTTTGTGTGTGTGTAAGTTTGTGAGTGTGTTTAATTTTTTATGTGTGTAATTTTTTTGTGTTTGTAAGTTTTTTTTTGTGTGTGTAAGTTTTTGTGTGTGTGTTAGTTTTTTGTGTGTAAGTTTTTGTGTGTGTGTAAGTTTATGTGTGTAAGTTAGTGTGTGTGTGTAAGTTTGTGCGTGTGTGTGTAAGTTTGTTTGTCTGTGTGTGTAAGTTTTTGTGTGTGTGTGTAAGTTTTTGTGTGTGTGTGTTAGTTTGTGTGTGTGTGTGTTATTTTTTGTTTGTGTGTAAGTTTTTGTGTGTGTGTAAGTTTTTGTGTGTGTGTGTAAGAGTTTTGTGTGTGTGTTTAATTTTTTGTGTGTGTGTTAGTTTTTGTTTGTGTTCAAGTTTTTGTGTGTGTGTAAGTTTTTTTTTTGTGTGTGTTAGTTTTTGTGTGTGTGTAAGTTTTTGTGTGTGTTTGTAAGTTTTTGTGTGTGTTTTATTTTTGGTGTGTTTGTTTTTTTGTACTTGTTTGTTAGTTTTTATGTGTGTGTTTGTTTCAGTGTTTGTGTTAGTTTTTGTGTGTGTTTTATTTTTTGTTTGCGTGTAAGTTTTTGTGTGTGTGTAATTTTTTGTGTTTGTGTAAGTTTTTGTGTGTGTGTAAGTTTTTGTGTGTGTTTGTTTTTTTTTGTGTGTGTAAGTTTTTTTGTGTGTTTATGTTTTTGTGTGTGTGTAATTTTGTTTGTGTGTGTTAGTTTTTTTGCGTGTGTAATTTTTTTTGTGTGTGTATTTTTTTATGTGTGTGTAAGTTTTTGTGTGTGTGTGTAAATTTTTTTGTGTGTGTTAGTTTTTTTGTGTGTGTGTAAGTTTTATTGTGTGTGTAATTTTTTGTTTGTGTTTAATTTTTTTGTGTTTGTTTAAGTTTTTTGTGTGTGTGTAATTTTGTTTGTGTGTGTAAGTTTTTGTGTGTGTGTAAGTTTTTGTGTGTGTGTAAGTTTTTATGTGTGTGTAAGTTTGTGTGTGTGTGTGTAAGTTTTTTTGTGTGTGTAAGTTTCTGTGTGTGTGTGTGTGTGTGTAATTTTTTTTGTGTTTGTTATTTTTTTTGTGTGTGTTATTTTGTTTTTTTTTGTTTGTTTTTGTGTGTTTGTGTTTGTTTTTTTGTGTTTGTAAGTTTTTGTGTGTGTAGGTAAGTTTTTGTGTGTGTGTAAGTTTTTTTGTGTGTGTGTAATTTTGTGTGCGTGTGTAAATTTTTGTTTGTTGTTTAGTTTTTGTTTTTTTTTTAGTTAGTGTTTTTGTGTAAGTTTTTTTTTTGTTTTTAATTTTTTTTTTGTGTTTAAGTTTTTTTTGTGTGTGTGTGTGTTTGATTTTTTGTGTGTTTGTAATTTTTTTTGTGTGTTTTTGTTTTTTTTTGTGTGTAAGTTTTTTTTTGTGTTTGTTATTTTTTTTGTTTGTTTTAGTTTCTGTGCTTGTTTAAGTTTTTGTGTGTGTGTGTAAGATTTTGTTTGTCTGTAATTGTTTGTCTGTGTGTATGTATTTGTGTGTGTGTGTATGTTTTTGTTTGTGTTTAGATTTCTTTGTGTTTTTAAGTCTTTGTGTGTGTATAAGTTCTTGTGTGTAATTTTTTGTGTGTGAGTTTAAGTTTTGTGTGTGTTTAAGTTTTTTTTTTTGTGTAAGTTTTTGTTGTGTTTGTATGTTTTTGTTTGTTTGTTAGTTTTTTTGTGTGTGTGTAAGTTTTTTGTGTGTGTTTGTAAGTTTTTTGTGTGTGTGTAAGTTTTTGTGTGTGTGTAAGTTTTTGTGTGTGTGTAAGTGTTTGTGTGTGTGTAAGTTTGTGTGTGTGAGTGTAAGTTTTTGTGTGTTTATAATTTTTTGTGTGTGTGTATGTTTTTGTGTTTGTGTGTAAGTTTTTGTGTGTTTGTTTGTTTTTATGTGTGTGTGTTAGTATTTTTGTGTGTGTGTAATTTTTTGTGTGTGTGTGTATTTTTTTGTGTTTGTGTAATTTTTTGTGTTTGTGTGTAAGTTTTTGTGTGTGTGTGTTTTTGTGTGTGTGTGTGTGTGTAAGTTTTTTTGTGTGTGTAAGTTTTTGTGTGTGTGTGTAAGTTTTTGTGTGTGTGTGTGTAAGTTTTTGTGTGTTTGTAAGTTTCTGTGTGTGTGTAAGTTTTTGTTGTGTGTAAGTTTTTTGTGTGTGTGTGTGTATGTTTTTGTGTGTGTGTATGTTTTTTTGTGTGTGTAAGCTAGTGTTTTTTTCTAATTTTGTGTGTGTGTTTGTTTAAGTTTTGTGTGTATGTGTAAGTTTTTGTGTGTGTGTAAGTTTTTGTGTGTGTATGTTTTTTTGTGTGTGTGTAAGTTTTTTTGTGTTTGTAAGTTTTTATGTGTAAGTTTTGTGTGTGTGTAAGTTTTTGTGTGTGTAATTTTTTGTGTGTGTGTAAGTTTTGTGTGTGTGTGTAAGTTTGTCTGTCTGTGTGTGTAAGTTTTTGTGTGTGTGTGTGTAAGTTTTTTTGCGTGTGTGTAAGTTTTTGTGTGTGTGTGTAAGATTTTGTGTGTGTGTAAGTTTTTGTGTGTGTGTAAGTTTTTGTGTGTGTGTGTGTGTAAGTAATTTTTTGTGTGTGAGTAAGTTTTTGTGTGTGTGTAAGTTTTTGTGTGTGTGTAAGTTTTTTTGTGTGTGTAAGTTTTTTTGTGTGTGTAAGTTATTTGTGTGTGTAAGTTTTTTTTGTGTGTGTAAGTTTTTGTGCGTGTGTAAGTTTTTGTGTGTGTGTAAGTTTTTGTGTGTGTGTAAGTTTTTGTGCGTGTGTAAGTTTTTGTGTGTGTGTATGTTTTTATGTGTGTGTAAGTTTTTGTGTGTGTGTGTAAATTTTTGTGTGTGTGTAAGTTTTTTTGTGTGTCTGTAAGTTTTTGTGTGTGTGTAATTTTTTGTGTGTGTTTAAGTTTTTTGTGTGTTTCTAATTTTATGTGTATGTGTGTAAGTTTTTGTGTGTGTGTGTAAGTTTTTTTGTGTGTGTGTAAGTTTTTTTGTGTTTGTTAGTTTCTGTGTGTGTGTGTAAGTTTTTTTGTGTGTGTATGTTTTTTTGTGTGTGTGTGTTTGTAAGTGTGATTCTGTGTGTTATTTTGTTTATGTGTGTAATTTTTTGTGAGTTTGTAAGTTTTTTTTTGTGTGTGTAAGTTTGTCTTTTTTTGTAAGTTTTTTTGTCTGTGTGTAAGTTTTTTTGTGTGTGTAAGTTTTTGTGTGTGTGTAATTTTTTTTGTGGGTGTAAGTTTTTGTGTGTGTTTAAGTGTTTGTGTGTGTGATTATTTTTTTTTGTTTTTTTTATTATTTGTTTTTTTCTTTTAGTTTTTGTGTGTGTGTAAGTTTTTTTGTGTGTGTGTGTGTGTGTTTAAGTTTTTGTGTGTGTGTAAGTTTTTGTGTGTGTGTAAGTTTTTTTGTGTGTGTAAGTTTTTGTGTGTGTTTGTAAGTTTTTGTGTGTTTGTAAGTTTTTGTGTGTGTGTTAGTTTGTGTGTGTGTGTTAGTTTTTGTGTGTGTGTGTAAGTTTTTGTGTGTGTGTGTAAGTTTTTGTGTGTGTGTGTATGATTTTGTGTGTGTGTAAGTTTTTGTGTGTGTGTAAGTTTTTATGTGTGTGTAAGTTTTTGTGAGTGTGTAAGTTTTTGTGTGATTGTAAGTTTTTGTGTGTGTTTAAGTTTTTTTGTGTGTGTAAGTTTTTGTGTGTGTAAGTTTTTGTGTGTGTTTAAGTTTTTTTGTGTGTGTAAGTTTTTGTGTGTGTGTAAGTTTTTTTTTTTTGTTTAAGTTTTTTGCTTGTTTGTAAGTTTTTTGTGTGTGTGTAATTGTTTGTGTTTTTGTATGTTTTTTTGTTTGTGTATTTGTGTTTGTTTGTGTAAGTTTTTTTGTGTGCGTGTAAGTTTTTGTGTGTGTGTAAGTTTTTGTGTGTGTGTAAAATTTTTTTTATGTGTGTAAGTTTTTTTGTGTGTGTAAGTTTTTATGTGTGTGTGTAAGTTTTTTTGTGTGTGTAAGTTTTTGTGTGTGTGTGTAAGTGTGTCTGTGTGTGTAATTTTCTGTGTGTGCGTCTAAGTTTTTGTATGTGTGTAAGTTTTGTGTGTGTGTATGTGTAAGTTTTTGTGTGTGTGTTATTTTTTGTGTGTGTAAGTTTTTGTGTGTGTGTGTGTAAGTTTTTGTGTGTGTGTAAGTTTCTGTGTGTGTGTGTAAGTTTTTGTGTGTGTAAGTTTTTGTGTGTGTGTAAGTTTATGTGTGTGTGTAAGTTTTTGTGTGTGTGTAAGTTTTTTTGTGTGTGTGTAAGTTTGTGTTTGTGTGTAAGTTTTTGTGTGTGTAAGTTTTTTGTGTGTGTAAGTTTTTTTGTGTGTTTGTAAGTTTTTGTGTGTGTGTAAGTTTATGTGTGTAAGTTTTTTTGTGTGTGTAAGTTTATGTGTGTAAGTTAGTGTGTGTGTGTAAGTTTGTGCGTGTTTGTGTAAGTTTGTCTGTCTGTGTGTGTAAGTTTTTGTGTGTGTGTGTAAGTTTTTGTGTGTGTGTGTAAGTTTCTGTGTGTGTGTGTAATATTTTGTGTGTGTGTGTAAGTTTTTGTGTGTGTGTAAGTTTTTGTGTGTGTGTGTAAGAGTTTTGTGTGTGTGTGTAAGTTTTTGTGTGTGTGTACGTTTTTGTGTTTGTTTAAGTTTTTGTGTGTGTGTAAGTTTTTGTGTGTGTGTGTCAGTTTTTGTGTTTGTGTAAGTTTTTTTGTGTGTGTAAGTTTTTGTGTGTGTGTAAGTTTTTGTGTGTGTGTAAGTTTTTGTGTGTATGTGTAAGTTTGTTTGTGTGTGTATGTTTTTGTGTGTGTGTGTGTCATTTTTTGTGTGTGTGTGTAATTGTTTGTGTGTGTGTATGTTTTTGTGTGTGTGTGTGTGTAAGTTTCTTTGTGTGTTTCTAAGTTTTTGTGTGTGTGTTAGTTTTTGTGCGTGTGTAAGTTTTTGTGTGTGTGTGTAAGAGTTTTTTTTGTGTGTGTAAGTTTTTGTGTGTTTGTAATTTTTTTTGTGTGTTCAAGTTTTTGTTTGTGTGTAAGTTTTTTTTCGTGTGTGTAATTTTTTGTGTGTGTAAGTTTTTGTGTGTGTGTGTAAGTTTTCGTGTGTGTGTGTAAGTTTTTGTGTGTGTGTAAGTATTTGTGTGTGTGTAGGTTTTTGTGTGTGTGTAAGTTTTTGTGTGTTTGTAAGTTTTTGTGTGTGTGTAAGATTTTGTGTTTGTTTAAATTTGTGTGTGTGTGTAAGTTTTTGTGTGTGTGTATGTTTTTGTGTGTGTGTAAGTATTGTGTGTGTGTAAGTTTTTTTTTGTGTGTGTAAGTTTTTGTGTGTGTGTATGTTTTTTCGTGTGTGTAAGTTTGTGTGTGTGTTTAAGTTTTTGTGTGTGCGTTTGTTTTTTTGTGTGTGTAAGTTTGTATGTGTTTGTAAGTTTTTTTTTGTGTGTGTAAGTTTTTGTGTGTGTGTAAGTACTTGTGTGTGTCTGTAAGTTTTTGTGTGTGTGTGAGTTTTTGTGTGTGTTTATGTTTTTTGTGTGTGTGTATGTTTTTGTGTGTGTGTATGTTTTTGTGTGTGTGTAATTTTTTGTGTGTGTGTATGTTCTTATGTTTTTGTATGTTTCTGTGTGTGTGTGTATGTTTTTGTGTGTGTGTAATTGTCTGTGTGTGTGTGTGTGTGTAAGTTTGTTTGTTTGTTTTAGTTTTTTTGTTTGTTGTATTTTGTTTGTGTGTTTAATTTTTTTTTTGTTTGTTTATTTTTTTTTGTGTGTGTAATTTTTTTTGTGTGTAGGTAAGTTTGTTTGTGTTTTAAATTTTTTGTTTTTTTGTTTAATTTTTTGTGTGTGTGTAATTTTATGTGTTTTTGTAATTTTGTTTTTTGGTTTTTGTTTTTGTGTGTGTGTATGTTTTTTTGTGTGTGTGTATTTTTTTTTGTGTGTGTAAGTTTATTGTTTGTGTTTGTGTGTGTTTTTTTTTGTATGTGTGTGTATGTTTTTGTGTGTGTGTAAGTTTTTGTGTGTGTGTAAATTTTTGTGTGTGTGTGTAAGTTTTTGTGTGGTTGTAAGTTTTTTTTTGTCTGTGTTAGTTTTTGTGTGTGTGTAAGTTTTTTGTGTGTGTGTTAGTTTTTGTGTGTGTTTGTATGTTTTTGTGGGTGTGTGTAATTTTTTGAGTGTGTGTCATTTTGTGTGTGTGTGTGTAAATTTTTATGTGTGTGTAAGTTTTTGTGTGTGTGTAAGTTTTTGTTTTTGTGTAAGATTTTGTGTGTAATTTTTTTTGTGTGTGTATGTTTTTTTGTTTTTGACAATTTTTTTGTGTGTGTAAGTTTTTTTTGTGTGTGTAATAGTGTGTCTGTGTGTGTAAGTTTTTGTGTGTGTGTAAGTTTTTTGTGTGTGTGTAATTTTTTGTGTGTGTGTGTAAGTTTTTTGTGTGTGTGTAAGTTTTTGTGTGTGTGTAAGTTTTTGTGTGTGTGTCTGTTTTTTTGTGTGTGTTTAAGTTTTTGAGTGTGTTTAAGTTTTTTTGTGTGTGTAAGTTTTTGTGTGTGTGTAAGTTTTTGTGTGTGTGTTATTTTTTATGTGTGTGTGTCATTTTTTTTTTGTGTGTGTAAGTTTTTGTGTGTGTGTCTAAGTTTTTGTGTGTGTGTAAGTTTTTGTGGGTGTGTGTTATTTTTTGTGTGTTTGTAAGTTTTTGTGTGTGTGTGTTTAAGTTTTTGTGTGTGTGTATGTTTTTGTGTGTGTGTGTAAGTTTTTGTGTGTGTGTGTGTAAGTTTTTGTGTTTGTAAGTTTCTGTGTGTCTGTAAGTTTTTGTGTGTGTTAGTTTTTTTTGTGTGTGTTTAATTTTTTGTGTGTGTGTAAGTTTTTGTGTGTGTAAGTTTTTGTGTTTGAGTAAGTTTTTTGTGTTTGTGTAAGTTTTTGTTTGTGTGTAAGTTTTTGTGTGTGTAAGTTTTTTGTGTGTGTAAGTTTTTGTGTGTTTAAGTTTTTGTGTGTGTGTAAGTTTTTGTGTGTAAGTTTTTGTGTGTGTGTAAGTTTATGTGTGTAAGTTAGTGTGTGTGTGTAAGTTTGTGCGTGTGTGTGTAAGTTTGTCTGTCTGTGTGTGTAAGTTTTTGTGTGTGTGTGTAAGTTTTGTGTGTGTGTGTAAGTTTCTGTGTGTGTGTGTAAGATTTTTGTGTGTGTGTAAGTTTTGTGTGTGTGTGTAAGTTTTTGTGTGTGTGTGTAAGAGTTTTGTGTGTGTGTGTAAGTTTTTGTGTGTGTGTACGTTTTTGTGTGTGTGTAAGTTTTTGTGTGTGTGTAAGTTTTTGTTTGTGTGTGTAAGTTTTTGTGTGTGTGTAAGTTTGTGTTTGTGTGTAAGCTTTTGTGTGTGTATAAGTTTTTGTGTGTGTGTGTAAGTTTTTGTTTGTGTTTGTGTAAGTTTTTGTGTATGTTTGTAAGTTTTTGTGTGTGTGTAAGTTTTTGTGTGCGTGTGTAAGTTTTTGTGTGTGTTTAAGTTTTTGTGTGTGTGTGTAAGTTTTTGTGTGTGTGTAAGTTTTTGTGTGTGTGTGTAAGTTTTTGTGTGTGTGTTTAGTTTTTGTGTGTGTGTAATTTTGTGTGTGTTTTTATATTTTTGTGAGTGTGTAAGTTTTTGTGTTTGTGTTTATGTTTGTGTGTATTTGTTAGTTTTTGTGTGTGTGTGTGTAAGTTTTTGTGTGTGTGTGTAAGTTTTTGTGTGTGTGTGTAAGTTTTTGTGTTTTTGTAATATTTTGTGTGTGTGTGTAAGTTTTTATGTGTGTGTGTAAGTTTTTGTGTGTGTGTAAGTTTTTGTGTGTGTGTCTAATTTTTTGTGTGTGTGTAAGTTTTTGTGTGTGTGTCTTTTTGTGTGTGTGTAAGTTTTTGTGTGTGTGTGTGTAAGTTTTTTGTGTGTGTAAGTTTTTGTGTGTGTGTAAGTTTTTTTGTGTGTGTGTCAGTTTTTATGTGTGTTTAAGTTTCTGTGTGTGTTTTATTTTTTGTGTGTGTAAGTTTTTTGTGTGTGTGTGTGAGTTTTTGTGTGTTTGTAAGTTTTTGTGTGTTTGTAATTTTGTTTGTGTTTGTAATTATTTGTGTGTGTGTGTAAGTTTTTGTGTGTGTGTGTAAGTTTTTGTGTGTGTAAGTTTTTTGTGTGTGTAAGTTTTTTTGTGTGTGTGTAAGTTTTTGTGTGTGTGTAAGTTTTTTGTGTGTAAGCTTTTGTGTGTGTGTAAGTTTATGTGTGTAAGTTATTGCGTGTGTGTAAGTTTGTGCGTGTGTGTGTAAGTTTGTCTGTCTGTGTGTGTAAGTTTTTGTGTGTGTGTGTAAGTTTTTGTGTGTGTGTGTAAGTTTCTGTGTGTGTGTGTAAGTTTTTGTGTGTGTGTAAGTTTTTGTGTGTGTGTTAGTTTTTGTGTGTGTGTTTTATTTTTTGTGTGTGTGTAAGATTTCGTGTGTGTGTAAGTTTCTTAGTGTTTTTAAGTTTGTTTGTGTGTGTTAGTTTTTGTGTGTGTGTGTAATTTTTTGTTTGTTTGTATTTTTTTTTGTGTGTGTAAGTTTTTGTGTGTGTGTAAGTTTGTGTGTGTGTGTTAGTTTTTGTGTGTATTTGTTAGTTTTTGTGTGTGTGTAATTTTTTGTGTGTGTGTGTGTAAGTTTTTTTTTTTGTGTGTTTGTTTTTGTGTTTGTTTTAGTTTTTGTGTGTGTGTGTTTATGTTTTTGTGTGTGTGTGTAAGTTTTTGTGTGTGTGTGTAAGTTTTTGTGTGTGTGTAAGTTTTTGTGTGTGTGTAAGTTTTTTTTGTGTGTGTAATTTTTTTTGTGTGTGTATGTTATTGTGTGTGTTTTTGTTTTTTTTTTTGTCTATGTTTTTATGTTTGTGTGTGTTAGTTTGTGTGTGTTTGTATTTTTTTTTGTGTGTGTATGTTTTTGTTTGTTTGTAAGTTTTTGTGTGTGTGTGTGTGTGTAAGTTTTTGTGTGTGTCTATATTTGTGTGTGTGTGTGTAAGTTTTTGTTTGTTTTTTTTTTTTTGTGTGTGTTTATTTTTTTGTGTGTGTGTGTGTAAGTTTTTGTGTGTGTGTGTAAGTTTTTGTGTGTGCGTGTAAGTTTTGTGTGTATGTGTAAGTTTCTGTGTGTGTGTAAGTTTTTGTGTGTGTAAGTTTTTTGTGTGTGTGTAAGTTTTTGTGTGTGTGTTAGTTTTTGTGTGTGTGTAAGTTTTTGTGTGTGTGTGTGTGTGTGTGTGTAAGTCTTTGTGTGTGTGCCCATTTTGAAGTTGGAAAATATTAAATATGAATTTTTTGTCTTTTAAGTGTTTCATGACATTCTGATGTAAAAAAAGTATTGCTTGGTGTTGAGGTATCCGAAAAGCAGTAATAACAAGTTGTGGGTAAAAGGGATTGGTGCTGCATGCTGTAAAATGATGGTTAGAGGGTCACTATGAAAAAAACTTGCTCCGAAAGGCCTTTTTAAATGAATTAGTGGTTATGTGACATATAAAAATACGTACAGTACAGCTGTGGATGAAAAGGATTGACTTGTCAACGATTAAAATGGGTTTAGGAGGGACATTATAAAAAGGAACTTGCTCTGAAATGCCTTTTGAAAAGTATTGCTTGGTGTTGAGATATCCAAAAAGCTTTAAAGTTAAGTTGTGGGTGAAAAGGATGGGTACTTCAACCTGTAAAATGGGTTTAGGAAGGACATTACGCAAAGAACTTGCTCTGAAATGCCTTTTGAAAAGTATTTCTTGATGTTTAGGTATCCAAAAAGCTTCAAAGTAAAGTTGTGGGTGAAAAGGATGGGTACTTCAACTTGTAAAATGGGTTTAGGAGGGACATTAAGAAAGGAACTTGCTCTGAAATGCCTTTGAAAATATTACATAAAGTTAGGTTTTACGTAGGCTTAAAACACTTGTGTTTTAAGTGTGTTTCATGACATTCTAAGATGTAAAAAAAAAGTATAAAAAAAAAATTGGTCACTACAAACATTATATTTCTAATAGTAAAAGTTGCGACACACATATCTATATCATTCCCATTTTGAATTTAGAAAATATTAAAAATTAATTTTTTTTTTTTTAAGTGTTACAATACATTCTATGATATTTAAAAAAAAATTTAAAAAAAAACAAAAAAAAAAAAAAACTAAAAAAACTCAAAAAAAAAAAAAAAACTCAAAAAAGCATGGGGGTGGTTGGTGGGAGGAAGGAGGTGGAGGGGTTGGAGGGAGGGGGGAGGGATAGAGTTGAGGGATAGGGGTAGGACTTGGGGCCCAAAAGCTGTAAAGTAAAGTTGGGGGTGAAAAGGATGGGTACTTCAACTTGTAAAATGGGTTTAGGAAGGTCATTACATAAACAACTTGTTCTGAAAAATATATTCGAGGGGGAGCCAAAAGTGGGGGGATGGGGCCCTTTTGTGTCTCAAATCATCTCAAAAAATGCCTCAAACTGTTTCGCCCAAATAATTCCCTAAAATGCCTAAAACTTTTCGCCCAAATAATCCCTAAAATGTCTAAAACGGTTTCGCCCAAATAATCTCTAAACGTAATTTCAGCGTGTTCTCTTTGTTTTGACATCCCTGCGCTGTCACATTTGAAATTCCTAGGAAAACCTTTCCCGCGTTAATCTCTTAATCTCTAAGATCAAAATATTATTCCCCACCTCCCCCTTAGAAACAAGAAATTAATTACCCTTTCTTGAATCAATAATTCCCCTTAGAAACAACAAATTAATTCCCCTTTCGTGAATTAATAATTCCCCTTAGAAACAACAAATTAATTCCCCTTTCTTGAATCAATAATTCCCCTTAGAAACAACAAATTAATTCCCCTTTCTTGAATCAATAATTCCCCTTGGAAACAACAAATTAATTCCCCTTTCGTGAAAAATGAATCAACCTTGACATCATCTGTCAGACATTAACAAACTTCGCCCGGAGACAATTCTCCTGGACTTGTTGTTGAACTTATGTATACATCCAGCAATTGTTGTTGAACTTATGTCTACATACATCAATTGTTGTTGACATCCAAGAAACATCCATAAAAGTGAGAAAATTCCTGTTTTTCAAGTGAGAAAAATCCTGTTTTTTCATTCTCAGTGAGAAAAACCATAAAAACATCCATAAAAGTGAGAAAAATCCTGTTTTTCAATTCTCAGTGACAAAAACCATAAAAACATCCATAAATTGCTGTTGACATCCATGAAAAACAACACATAAATTGACCAACACACATAACCATCCAAGAAACATCAATAAAAGTGAGAAAAATCCTGTTTTTCAAGTCAGAAAAATTCAGTTTTTTCATTCTCAGTGAGAAAAACCATAAATTATGTACTGTCAACGTTAAACTAAATTGTAGATGGCAGCAGGGGTGCCCGTCACGAGTTATAGATAGGGTTCTACTATGAGTATTGGATAAGGAGGCTCTACTGTTAGTTGCCTTCCAATCACTTTTGACTATTAAAAAGGGCACACGCCATTCCAATTTCTAATCGAATGAGTCCTTTTTTAAGTATCTACGACAACTCCTTCGATACGAAGCGCCCTGGTATGGACCCCCCCCCCCCCCAAAAAAAAAAAAAATAATAATAATAATACATTGTCGCAACATAGTTCTTTACTTAGGCAGCGCGATTGCGCTGCCCATGATTTCTGTTCGTTTGGGTTTCATTTATTTATCCATGCTGATTTGTGGTAGTTTCACGCCTGGTAGATTGTTTGATTTCATTTTTTGCTCTTTTTTGGTTTAATGGAGTTCTTTACTTTTATTTGAAAAACTTATTTTGTGGAAAAAGTTTTTTTAATTAATTTCTGTTCGTTTCATATTGACATAGTCTTTTCAGGGAAAAAGAAAATAATAATTTAAATCTTTTTGTTTTGTTTTAAGACTTAATAGTTTGGCCTGCTATTTGTATGCTGGGAAAATATTTCAGCAATTTTTAACAACATGCACCGTTTTAAAATCTGAACACAAATAGTAGTGTTTAATTTAGTTTCATACCTTCTCTAGTTGACCTGAGTAGAGAGGGGTCAGGAGGTCCGACGATAACACCACCCCTTCGAATCCCGATCCGGACACTTTTTTTTAAAACTCCCACGCGAACACCAAATATGGGCATAGCCTCCCTAGGGAGAAAGATTACGTAATGGGGTCAATGACCTCTTTTTCCAAGATCGATTTATTTGATGTTTCTATGTGTAATAGCTCCGGGGCGAAGGTTGCACATGCGCATTGAATTCTAACGGGAACAATGTTATTGATCTAGGACTCGAGGGGGAAGTGAATTTCCGAGAAATTGATTGCGTAATCGATCGTGAATGTCATGGTGTCCAGAAATAGTATTTGTTGTTGTTGTTCAAGCCAAATGTTATGACTTTCCCGGAATTTGGAACACCTGTGCTGTCGACCTCAATTCACCTACCGTGAATCAATAATTCCCCTTAGAAACAACAAATTAATTTCCCCTTTCTTGACAGATCAATCAATCAATGACATCATCTGTCAGACTTTAAAAATTTCCGCCTAGAAACATTTCTCCAGGAATAGATCCAAGTCATTAATGTCTTTGCCTCGGGAACAACTCTTTTGGTCGAACTCCAAAGGATATTAATAACCCAAGGCCATGGAAACAATTAGGCAAGAAACATCTTAGCGATGAATTGTTTTAGCGCGCGAGAAGGTTTCCTATTAATTTGAAATGCGTTAGCACAGAGATGCAAATAACAAAGGAACACGCTGAATTTACGTTTAGTGATTATTTGGGCGAAACCGTTTTAGACAGGTTATGGAACTGTTTCGGCGAAACAGATAGAGACATTTTAAAAGAAGATTTTGAAGAGATTTTGGAAGAGGTTTTGAGTGTGGTCGTTATAATACACAAGTTTCATTTGAACAGTGTTGTGAGGTCCTCTAACCCAACCCCAAAGGGTTCCAATCCTCCTACCCCCACCCCGAAGGACGCCCCCGGTCCTCAAAGGCCCACCAAGCTCCCAAAGGCCCTCCACCGGTCCCCAAATGTCCCCCAGGCACCCAAAGGCCCTCCCGGCGCCCCAAAGGCCCCCCCAGCGCCCCACGGGCCCAGGGCGCCCCCCAAGGCCCCCCCCGACCCCCCACGGCCCTCCCCCGTCCCCCCCAAAGGCCCATTGAGCTCCCAAAGGACCAACGGGGTCCCAAAGGCCCGCCCCCGGCCCCCAACAGCCCCCAAGGCCCACCCCTGGGCCGCGAAGGGCCTCCGGGCGCCCAAAGGACCAACGGGGTCCCAAAGGCCCGACCTTGCCCCAAAGGCCCCCCCGGCCCCCAAAGGCCCTCCCTATGCCCCAAAGGCCCACCCCGACCCCCAATGACCCTCCCCGGGCCCCCCCCAAAGGCCCATCGAGCTCCAAAGGACCAACGGGGTCCCAAAGGCCCTCCACCGGTCCCCAAATGTCCCCAGGCCCCCAAAGACCCTCCCTGTGCCCAAAGGCCCTCCCTGTGTCCCAAAGGCCCTCCCCCGGCCCCTAAAGGCCCACCCAGACCCTCAACGGCCATCCCCGGGCCCCCCAAAGGCCCATCGAGTTCCCAAAAGACCAGCAGGGTCCCAAAGGCCCTCCACCGGTCCCCAAATGCCCCCAAGCTCCCAACTGGCCCCCGGACCCCCAAAGGCCCTCCCCCGCCCCCCAAAGGTCCACCGCGCACCCAAAGGACCAATCAGTCCTCAAGTGCCCCCCAGACCCCCAAAGGCCCTCCCTGTGCCCCAAAGGCCCTCCACCGGTCCCCAAATGTCCCCCAGGCCCCCCAAGGCCCGCCCGGCACCCCAAAGGCCCCCCCCGACCCCCCAATGCCCACTCCGGCCCCCCAAGCCCATCCCCCCGTCCCCCAAGGGCCCCCGAGCTCCCAAAGGACCCCCGACCCTCAAGGGACCCACAGACCCTCAAAGGCTCTCCCCGAGCACCCGTCTTTCGTTGATGTGTGTTGTCTGAAACCTATGATTTGGGATGTGTAGTTTGCTACTTCAGGCTTTCTGAGCTAAGGTTTCATAGTATTTCCTAGGTGAATGTTGTCTGAAACCAATAGTTTGGGATGAGTAGTTTGCTATTTCAGGCATTTATGAGCTAGGTTTCTTAGCCTTTCGTTGATGAGTGTTGAGTGAAACTTATGATTTGGGATATGTAGTTTGTTATTTTTGACTTTTCTGAGTTGGATTTCTTAGTCTTTCATAGGTGAGTAGTGTCTGAAACCTATGATTTGGGATGTGTAGTTTGCTATTTTCGACTTTTCTGAGCTGGATTTCTTAGCCTTTCATAGGTATGCGTTGTCAGAAAATTATGATTTGGGATGTATAGTTTGATATTTCAGGCTTTTCTGAGCTAAGGTTTTCTAGTATTTCGTAGGTGAATGTTGTATGAAACCAATAGTCTGGGATGAATAGTTTGCTATTTTTGACTTTTCTGAGCTAGGTTTCTTAGTCTTTCGTTGGTGTGTGTTGACTGAAACCGATGATTTGGGATATGTAGTTTGCTATTTTTGACTTTTCTGAGCTGGATTTCTTAGCCATTCGTAGGTGTGTGTTGACTGAAACCTATGATTTGGGATGGTTAATTTGCTACTTTTGACTTTTCTGAGCTGGATTTCTTAGCCTTTCATAGGTGTTTGTTGTCTGAAACCTATAGTTTGGGATGACTAGTTTGCTATTTTGACTTTTCTGAGCTAGGTTTCTTAGACGTTCATAGGTGAGTGTTGTCTGAAACCTATGATTTGGGATATGTAATTTGCTATTTCTGACTTTTCATAACCGGATTTCTTAGTCTTTCGTAGGTGTGTGGTGTCTGAAACCAATGATTTGGAGTGTGTGGGTTGCTATTTTTTTGACTTTTCTGAGCTGGATTTCTTAGCCATTCATAGGTGTGTGTAGACTGAAACCTATGATTTGGGATGGTTAATTTGCTATTTTTTACTTTTCTGAGCTAGATTTCTTAGCCTATCATAGGTGTGTCCTTTCAGAAAATTATGATTTGAAAGGTGTAGTTTGCTTTTTGGACTTTTCAGAGCTAGGTTTCATAATCACTCATAGGTGTTTGTTGTCTGAAACTTCGAGTTTGG